>NC_048298.1:102296842-102384562 GCF_013100865.1 Trachemys scripta elegans | reverse complement strand
AGTCAGGGGACAGGGAGCAGAGGGGTTTAGATGGGTCAGGAGTTCTGGGGGGGGCTGTCAGGGGGTGGGGGTGTGGATAAGGGTTGGGGCAGTCAGGGGACAGGTAGGGGGTAGGGTCCTAAGGGGCCAGTTAGGATGTGGGGAAGATCTCAGGAGGAGGCAGTCAGGGGACAAGAGGCAGGGAGGCTTAGGGAGGGGGTGGAGTCCTGGGGGGCAGTCAGGGGACAAGGAGTGGGGGGGAAGGTTGGGGGTTCTGAGGGGGCAGGAAGTGGGAGGGAGTGGAAGGGGCAGGGGCGGGGCTAGGACAGGGACGGGGCTAGGGCGGGGCTCCTCCCGTCCTCTTTTTTGATTGTTGAAATATGGTAACCCTACAAAAAAGAAAGATCAAATAGAAAGAAACAACTCCTATTCTAGGCAATTATCACTGCATTGCTGAATCTGCTCCTTTGGGAGACAGACTGTCTTGATCGCATTGCTGCCCGGACGGTGGGTACAGTAGAAGAGTGCAACAGACAAAAGTTAAGGGAAGCAGACAGAACACACTTGAAAGGGAGGAAGGAAATGAAAAGAAAAAGCAGAGTACTTACATAGTGAAGGAGTCAGGGGGAGCAGAGACTCTTCTCAGGTCTGCAGTGCGCCCTTTATGGATACTATAGGCAGCAGGAAATGAGCAGCCAAGACAGAGTCAGCACAACAGCATGGATAGACAATGAAGAAGCCAGGCGAGAGAAAGAGAGAGAGAGAGAGACATACAACATTTAAACAGAAACAAAAGGAATGCATCACATAACATTTGAATGAAAACACATGCAAAGCTCCAAGAGTGCACTAGAGAGGCAGCAGCAACAAAAAACAGGCAAACAGAACAAATGACAATGTTCACTCCGAAGGGACACAAAGGTCTTTTTTTGAAGGCTGTGAACAGGCTAATGGCAAACAATGTGCACAGTTACATTAGGAGAGGTTTCTGGGCCAGGGTCCCACAGGCACTGAAAGATCTTAAGCCTGTAGAGTTTGAAAAGCCTGTGATGCACCTTGCAAGTCCAGAAGAGCAAACAGCTATCAGAGCCAAAGCTTGATATGATGGATTTGCCTCCCCAAATCTGCCAATTTTTGTTAACATTTACAAAAATACTCTTAATCGGAATTCCTCTATCCCAATGGCAAAATGCTGTCCTTATTCTTCCTTAACATATTTTAGAGAACCATGCATGTTGGTTAAGGGAGTGGTGCTATAAGGAGGGCTTTGGGATGTATGGCCACTGGGAGGCTTTCGGGGACAGACACCTGTTCTTGCGGGATGGGCTTCACCTGAGTAGGGAAGGAAATAGACTTCTGGGAGGGAGGCTGGCTCATCTTATCAAAAGAGCTTTAAACTAGGAAGTTTGGGGAGATGGTTGGGAGATGCACAGTTAATCTCCACGCCAGTTTCCAGTATTGAAAAGCTGAGTGTAATAAGAGGAGACATAGCCAGGGAGATGAGATTGGACATAGGAAGGACAGGGGGGACGAACACAAAGAGGCCCGCAATATACAGTGCTACTAATGGGAGACAGGCTACACGACATACATTAGGGTGTTTGTACACCAATGCAAGAAGCCTAGGTAATAAAATGGAGGAATTGGAGCTCTTGGTCCGAGAATTGAAACCAGATATCGTAGGAATAACTGAAACGTGGTGGAATGGCAGTCACGACTGGAACGCAGGTATGGAGGGGTATGCGCTGTTTAGGAAAGACCGGGATAAAGGTAAAGGTGGGGGGGTGGCATTGTATGTCAATAGTGAAATAAGCTGTAAAGAAATAATAGTGGATGGAATAGATAACACGGAGTCCGTCTGGGCGATACTCAAGCTGGGTAAAAGGACTACTAGAGCCTCTCCAGGGATAGTGCTTGGGGTGTGCTATAGACCTCCGGGATCGACCCAGGATATGGATAAGGAACTATTTAATGTATTAAGGGAAGTAAATACTAATAGAAACTGTGTAATTATGGGGAACTTTAACTTCCCAGATATAGATTGGGGAACAAACGCTAGTAGCAATAATAGGGCTCAGATGTTCCTAGATGTGCTTGCTGATCAATTCCTTTATCAAGTGGTAGCTGAGCCGACGAGGGGGGAGACCATTTTAGATTTGATTCTGGTAAGTAGTGAGGACCTTGTTGAGGAAGTGGTAGTGGGGGACAACTTGGGCTCCAGTGATCATGAGCTAATTCAGTTTAAACTAAATGGAAGGAGTACCAGAATTAAGTCAAAGACTACGGTTTATAATTTTAAAAAGGCCAATTTTAACAAATTAAGGGGACTGGTAAGGGAAGTGGATTGGGCAAACGTATTAAGGGATCTAAAGGCAGAAGAAGCCTGGGATTACTTTAAGTTAAAGATGCATGAGCTGTCAGAGGCCTGTATCCCCAAAAAGGGAAAAAGATTACTAAGCAAGAGATTTAGACCGAGCTGGATGAGCGACCGACTGAAAGGGGCGATTAGGAAAAAACAGAAAGCGTACAAAGAGTGGAAGAGGGGAGGGATCAATAAGGAAACTTATCTTAGTGAAGTCAGAGAATGTAGAGATAGAGTGAGAAAGGCCAAAGGCCGTGTAGAGTTGGACTTAGCAAGGGGAATTAAAAGCAATAGCAAGAGGTTTTACAGCCATATAAATAGGAAGAAAGCAAAGAAAGAAGAAGTGGGACCGCTGAAGACTATAGCCGGAGAGGAGATTAAAGATAATCTAGGCATGGCGCAATATCTCAATGAATATTTTGCATCGGTGTTTAATGAGGCCAATGAAGGTATTAGGGATACTAGCACCGTTACAGAGGGGCATACAGGATGGGGGATTACAGCATCCGAGGTAGAAACAAAACTAGAACGCCTTAATGGGACTAAGTCAGGTGGACCGGACGATCTTCATCCGAGAATATTGAAGGAATTGGCGCGGGAAATAGCAGGCCCATTAGCGATTATATTTAATGAATCTGTAAACTCGGGGGTGGTCCCGTTAGACTGGAGAATAGCCAATGTGGTTCCTATTTTCAAGAAAGGGAAAAAAAGTGACCCGGGTAACTATAGGTCTGTTAGTTTAACATCAGTAGTGTGCAAGGTGCTGGAGAAGATTCTGAAAGAGAAACTAGTTGAGGACCTTGAGGTTAATGGCAAATGCGATAAATTACAGCATGGTTTTACGAAGGGCAGATCGTGTCAAACGAATCTGATCTCCTTCTTTGAGAAAGTAACGGACTTATTAGATAAGGGAAATGCGGTGGACCTAATATACCTGGATTTCAGTAAAGCGTTTGATACAGTACCCCATGAGGAACTATTGGTTAAAATGAAAAACATGGGGATCGATATGAAAATCCAGAGGTGGATAAGGAATTGGTTAATGGGGAGAATGCAGCGGGTCGTATTAAAGGGTGAATTGTCGGGTTGGAGGGAGGTTACTAGTGTAGTGCCTCAAGGTTCGGTTTTGGGACCCATTTTATTTAATCTATTTATAACTGACCTCGGGACCGATTGCAAGAGTGGGCTGATAAAGTTTGCGGATGATACGAAGGTGGGAGGAGTTGCAAACTCGTAGGAGGATAGGGATATTCTGCAGGGAGACTTGAATGAGCTTGTGAATTGGAGTATCAGAAATAGGATGAAATTTAATAGTGAAAAGTGTAAGGTGATGCACTTGGGGATGAATAATAACAATTTTAGTTACAAGATGGGGACGCATTGGTTAGAAGTAACGGAAGAGGAGAAGGACCTAGGGGTCCTTGTGGACCGCAGAATGACTATGAGTCGACAATGTGACGTGGCGGTGAAAAAAGCCAATGCGGTCTTGGGATGTATTAGGCGAGGTATATCTAGTAGGGATAGGGAGGTCCTGCTTCCGTTGTATAAGGCGCTGGTGAGACCTCATTTGGAGTACTGTGTGCAGTTCTGGTCTCCCATGTTTAAAAAAGATGAACTCAAACTGGAACGGGTGCAGAGAAGGGCGACTAAGATGATCAGAGGAATGGAAAACCTGTCGTATGAAAAGAGATTAGAGGAGCTTGGGTTGTTTAGTCTGACAAAGCGTAGGCTGAGGGGGGATATGATTGCTATCTTCAAATATATCAGAGGGGTTAATACAAGGGAGGGAGAGGAATTATTCCAGCTTAGTACTAATGTGGACACGAGAACGAATGGATATAAACTGGCCGGGGGGAAGTTCAGGCTTGAAATTAGACGAAGGTTTCTGACCGTCAGAGGGGTGAAATATTGGAACGGCCTTCCGAGGGAAACGGTGGGGGCGACGGACCTGTCTGGTTTTAAGATTAAGTTGGATAAGTTTATGGAGGGAATGGTTTAATGGTAAAACATAGTAGCCAAGGAAAACCAAGCAATGGTACATGAATAGCATAATGGCCAACAAGGGTCAGGCTAGAGATTCTTGCCTATATGCTCGGGGTATTACTGATCGCCATATTTGGGGTCGGGAAGGAATTTTCCTCCAGGGTAGATTGGCTGAACCTCTGGAGGTTTTTCGCCTTCCTCCGCAGCATGGGGCAGGGATCACTAGCAGGAGGGTCTCAGCCGATTGAAGTCACTAAAACACAGGATTGGGGACTTCAACGGCAGAGTCCAGGGAAGGGTCTTGCGGCCTGCAGCATGCAGGGGGTCAGACCAGATGATCATAATGGTCCCTTCTGACCTTAAAGTCTATGAGTCTATGTAATATACAGTAACTCCCAAAGCTGGTTTCTTTAGTTTCTATACTCAAAGGGGTCTCTATACCTCTCTCAACTGTCCCAATGGAATGCTTCTATATTTAACCTCTGGAACAATTTTTGTTTCATAACAGCAGATCATCCTCCTTTAACCCAAACTGAAAGCCAAATATTCTCTCTGTAGGATTGTGTATGACTCTGATTAGCTACAACTTGCAAAGCAATATTTTAACCTGGGGTTCCGGGTCAGAGAGTGACCCTGGGGAAACTGATTCTTGGTGTCCCTTCTAATTTCTCTTCAATGACTTCCACATAGAAAAATATTGTCTGATTTGTAAGCAAAACCTACCTGCCAGCATTGCATGCTTAGCTTGATCTCTGAAAACCAAGCTGTGTTCTGTTTCATAAATCTCCTGCATCAACAAGAGACCTTATGGAATCAGAACTTAACTGGCAAGTCTTTTAATGATGCATGCAGCAGAACAGAATGCATCTCGTTGTTCTGCAGCAAAATTGACTCTGCTAGACTGACTACAGTAAAGTCTTATTTTTGCCACTAAACTTAAACTGACTCAGAAGACGAATGGAAATCAGATATGAGAAGTAAACAAATTTACCATTACCCCGTAATCTGCCTTTTTTCTGTCCACAATTTGCACTGTTCCTGAGTATAAACAATATCAATCAACATTGTACAATTGTTGCACCTAAAAAGTCACTTCTGGATTGAACCTCTTTACTTTATTATATCCCCATTATGTGTAATGGTATATAGAATGAGGCAGAGACTATGCCTTCTTTTATGTTTGGAAAGCACCTATCAGAAACAAACAATGAAGTGGTAGAAACATTATATGAACGACCACGGTATATTGACCCTGAACATTGTCCTCCAATTGCAATGCAAACATTTTTTTTAACTTTTAAACCAATTTTCTTTGACTGTTACGGTTGCCAGGTGCCTGGATTTTGACCAGAAAGTCCGGTCGAAAAGGGGACCTGGCAGTGTCCAGTCAGATGTACTGACCGGACACCAAAAGTCTGGTTACTGTGGGCTGGGGTGGGGGGAAGTGCCAGGTCATCAACCTGTGCCAGCCCCTGCTCAGCCGGGGCTACCGCCTACCTGCAGGCAGGCTCCACATCAGGCTGCAGCACTTCCCGTCCCAGGCCTGGAGCAGAGGGAGCCCAGCTTAGGGGGAGGGAGGTGGAGATGATCCAGTGATGGGGGGAGAGGAGCGAGCAGGGGGTTGGGTCCTGGGGGAAGAGGCAGGGCAGGGATGGGGCCTCAAAGGTCTGGTTTTCAGCTAATAGCAACCATATTGACTGTATTCAGAACTTTTTACATTTTCTTCTTGCAAATTAGTTTAATTGGCAGGATGTTTGCAGAAGCAGAAAATTTTAAGAAAATATTGTACAGTATTTATTGAAAAAGAATTTAAAATTCATAATCAGAAGATGTTCAAACCAGAAACCTGATTCCGGTTAGCAGTGGTATGCTCATCCAATCCGAGAACAGAAACAAACTGTTTGTTCAATCAAAACAGCTCAAGTTTCAAATAGGAAATATTCCATAATGAACTGAATATTCATTGATGAACAATGAAGAGACCAAGGAATATTTGCAGAAATTATTCTATGAATAATTTCAGATAATGAATACATTGGAGAAGATCACAATCTGTTCCTGGATAACTCAGTAACCGAAGAGGTGAAAGTCATTGGATAAATTATTCATTGCCAATTATTTGCCCAGCTCGGGTGGAATGCAACACATGTGAAACTGTCTGGTCCTCTAATAGCTGAAGGCTTGAATAAGGCTATTAGTGCTGCTGCTGTCAGTAAGGAAAGGAAATTCTCCTTCAGCTTAAGTGGCTCAACAGTACTGCTAGATTTGGATCCCCGGCTCTCATTCTATTCAGGAGCAGATTCCTTGTGCATTCTCTTTCATAACCTTTCAGACATTTTACTCTCAAAAACAAACATTAAACGATGCTCACTTCCCCACAACTTGGGATGAGATGAATTGGGAAATGACAGAGAAAGGAGATGGCCCTTAGGTACTAGGGTAAGCAGCATGGTATAAAAACCTAAATTAGGCAAATGGATGAGAAGCAAAATATTCAAAAGTACCTAAGTGACTTAGGAGCCCGAGTTCCATGGCAAGTCAATGAGACATAGGGTCCTAAGTCTCTTAGGTGCTTTTGACATGTTACCCGAGATGAGCTATGAGATAGATAAGGTAGGTGAGTTCCCATTGTGGAGACTACTCCATCTAAAAAAAGACCGATAGGGAAGCTGCTCTCTGAAGGCCTAATATTTATCACTGCCTCAACATGAAAATATGAAGGAAGGAAAAGTTAGGTTCACCACCTTCCTAATATCCACTGACAGCTCACATCCTATGCCAGGAGGTAAATGAATTTACTAATCAGCACAACAAAGGAATGACAACCCAAACATCCAGAAATCACAACAGCGGAAGAGAAACCAAGGGAGCCCATTTAATAGCAGTAGTCAAGGGAATGTCAGATGCCTACAGTGACCTTGCTTTTCAGTAACAAAGGTCCCCATTGTGTTTCTATTTTCTAAGGTTAAAAAAACGATGACACCAGAATACCCTGACTATTTCTGTTGGATTTTCCCACCTGAGCAACTTGACTTCAAATCCTGCTTAGGGTCACCACTGTAACATTTCTTAATATCAACTAAAAACTCCAGCAGACAGATGCCAAAACCACCACACCTTTCAATACTCAGATTCCAAGGCCAGAAGAGACCATTGTTACCCTCTAGTCTGACCTCCTGTATAACACAGGCCAGAGAACTTCCCTCCAAAATCAGGGCCGCCCGGGGGGGAGAGGGGACAAGTGGGGCAATTTGCCCCAGGCCCTGCAGGGGCCCCCACAAGAATATAGTATTCTATAGTGTTGCAACTTTTTTTTAAATGGAAGGAGCCCACCAAATTGCTTTGCCCAAGGGCCCCCTGAATCGTCTGGGCGGCCCTGTCCAAAATTTCCTAGAGCTGATCTTTTAGAAAAACATCCAATCTAGATTTAGAAACTGCCAGTGATGGAGAATCCACAATGAACCTTAGTTAATTGTTCAGTTAGTTAATTGCCCTCACTGTTAAAAAATAATGCCTTATTTCCAGTCTGAATTTGTCTCGCTTCCAACTGAAAGCCACTGGATCACATTATACCTTTCTCTGCTAGACTGGAGAACCCATTATCAAAATATTTGTTCCTCGTGCAGGTACTTATAGGCTGTAATCAAGTCAACCCTTAACCATCTCTTTGTTAAGCTAAACAGACTTGCCTCTTGAATCTATCACTATACTGTTTGGCTACCTCTGCTTGTCGAAGAAAGATTACTAGTCAAAATAGCATTAGAATAAGAGCAAAGGGAGAAATATATATTGCTCCTCCAAACATGCCTCTTTCTAGCCACTTATTAACACATTTCTATTTACTAGAGCTGAGCAAAATTTGAAATTTCCATCCCATGGGAAATTCTGACATTTCAACATTTGTTTTAATCCTGAAATGAGACAAAAAGTTGAAATTTAGAAATTTTTCATGATATGCTGAAAAATGTGTATTCGGAAATGTTTGAATTTGTTTCAACATTTCTGATTGAAACAAACCATTGTGACATTCCTGAAAATCAAAATGTTTCCTTTCATTCTGTTGAGTTGACCCCAAAGGCTTCCTTTTGAGTCGGATCAACTTTAAACTGCACTTTCCTGGCATGCTGCTTTATGGGAGTTTGGGGATCCATTGTGTCCTATGAACCGGACTCTCTGCAGGTGAGCAGTGTTTACAGGTTCTGAAGGAAGACACTGCAGGAAGATAGGCAGCTCTTTGAATCTGAGGACAACAAGAGAGTTGGGATAGGTGCAGGATGGAGGGGGAAATCTCTGTAGCCCTCACTCCTTCCAGCATGCACAGCCACAAAAAATGGTTCTGCTCTTTTATAAGATACCGTATATTTTAGTTAAATACACAGAGTTAAGTGCAAAAGAGAAGTCTTTGGGTAACTAATTTGTTACAGCCAGTTTACTATTGCATTTTTCCATTTGATGGCTTAGAAATTCATTCCTCCAGCAGGTTTATCCCTCTATCAAGGATTGACCTCAAAGAGTCTCACAGCTAGATCCTGTCAAAAATTTTCCATCAAAACTGTTTTTGTTGGAAAATTGGGTTTTCAACTAAATGAAAATTTACCCAAAAAGTGTCAGAAAAAAAATCCAAAATTCGAAAACTTTTCAGTTTTTTCAAAGAAAAGTCAAAACTTTCCATGGGGGGAAAAAAACCCACTCTTACCACAGTATTTTAGGGCATGTGTTTTGCCTTGGTCCACAGAAACTGTTTTATTTCATAACAGGTATACGTCCTTAACAGCTATTTGTATAAGTGGATAAGTGACTTTTGAAAAAGTCATCGGCAGGGCAGATGGTAAATTTACCATTCCCGGCCAGCCCTCAATGCTATAAAAAACAGAACTCCAAAACAACATACAATGGGAAGTCAGAAACACATTAAGAAACTTGAAAAAGAAAAGAAAACTTTCTCACTTGTGCCCCTACATCAGACAAAATTCCAAAGGGAGTTCCTGCTATTAACCTCCTCCTCCAATATCATCAAAGTAATTAATAATAGCTTTCAGAATTAGTGTGATGTGAGATTATTTTTTAATCACTGTATGTGCAGAAAGCTCAAGAAAAGCTTCCAGCAATTGCAGATGCAGTGCCAGACCCATTCAGTAATCTCACACATCTATAATTCACTGGGTGCACTTTCACCAGCCTGAGGACAAAAAATCCACCTATTCTATAAATTGAAAAGATTTTGATGGGATGCCTTTAAACACTGCAGACATCAGGTTAAGAAATTTATATGACAATGTAAAAGGGAAAACTTGGTGTCTGTGGTGGGATTTTGCAGAACAGTGTCATACTGGGCAAACTCCAGTTTAGTCAACTCTAACCTCTTCCTCCTATAATTCACCTTTATTATGCCAAGAAACTCAACAGACATTCCACCTGCCCGCCCATTCCACCTTTCTTCCCAACCGCGCAGGCACACCGACACACACGCCTTGCAGAGGTTTGAGATTGGGATTAAAGTCCTTGACGAATTGCGAGTAACCCCCCAAAAACACAGACTCACAGCTTGGATATTTCATTCAAACCAAAAGGTACCCAAACAACAGAAGCTCTGAACCCGATGGAGTTTGGCATAGCATATTCAAACCAATTCTGCCATGAACAATATTCTCCACGGCTCAGTGGACCTTAATTACTCTATAGCATTACCATGATGGGGTGGATCAATATACCCCATCCACAGTTTAAACTCAGATGCTATAGCTCATGCCTGACCATGCTAATAACTAGACTGAAATACACCAAATGCTTTCTTCCTACTGCTGTGGCCTCCCTCATGGTTGGAAACAATGGCTCAGGATTGAATTTTTCCAGTTTGGACTTTGTAGCATGGTATGGGGTGGTGAAAAGAAATTAGAGGTCATTGCTCAGGGGGTGATAGTCTTCTATTCATCAACTGTTCAAGGTGAAATGTATGCCTAACATATTTTCAAGACAAATAAGGATCTAATGTGGTAAACACAAGCTTAGTCTGCTGCTCCAAAACGTTTGTCTCATTAACAGAACTGAACATGCAAAACTGAATAGGGAGTCATGGTTGGTATATCAAAGTACTTGATTTTATGAATTGATACACTTCTGCTTTTAAAGGTTGGCAGCCACTGGATTATATGATTTGCTAAAAGGAATAACACACTCCTGAGTATGTGGCTGTTTGAATGAAACACATTTGTAGGGTGCTGGAGGTATCTGGCTTTAAACTGAGGCTCAGTATATACTGAAGGCCTGCCTTGTCTTTTGCAATTTAAATAATACATCATGAAGATGATGGCGGGAATGTTTATTAGCTCCCATCTCAGCAGCACAGAAAGACTCATTGGTAAATCAAAAATAATGGCATTTTTAATATTTAAAGTCTTTTTAAAAATATTCTTATGCTATTAAAATGCTCTCTTAGGGATTTTTTTTAAACTAATGTTTTAATATCAAAAGATATTTTAAAATTTTATCTTCTATTCTTTGGATGTTTTCTGGCTTCCATTTATTTCAACCTTTCCCTGTTCCTTTTTAGGCTACTCTAATGCTGCTTCCCTCTCATTTTATAGCTTATCGCCTTACCTGTCCATTCTCACTTTTCTTCCTTTCTTTCCTGGTTCCCTGATCCAGAAACTCTCAATCCTAATCCACCCTCAGATGCAACTCCCTAAAGCTAACACTCTCATTGAAATCTGAGTACTATAGCTTTTCTTTTAGCAGACTGGGAACTGCCAAATATACTGTATCTGGTGTCTCACGCAAAATGCATCCCTCGGTACTTCCTAATAGACCAGGAAAGTCCCCTTTGATTTGCTGACACTTCCAAGAACACTGCAATGTTTTACCACTGCCCAGACACTGCAGCACAGGAAGAATTACTATTGATTTGAGAGCTATTGAACTCTCTCAATTAGGGGTGCATATACACTGCAGCTGGGAGCATGCCTCCCAGCGCGGGTAGACAAACTCTTCTTGAGCTAGCATGTGAAAAATGGTAGCCACAGCAGCAGTTTAGGCTAGCCACCCAAGTACATACTCGGGGGTCACGTGCCATTGTATTCAGGCAGAAAGCCAGAGCCATCACACGTGTCACTGTGGCCATGTAGCTATTTTTTAGCACACCAACTTGAGTAGAGCTAGTACAAGTCTGTCTACCTGTGCTGGGAAGCATGCTCCCAGCTGCAGAGTAGCCAGACCCTAAGGCTCGGTCTACACTACAGACTTTTGTTGGTATAAATATGTTGCTCAGGGGTGTGGAAAATCCACCTCCCTGAGCAACATAGTTATACTGTAGACAATATAGCGACGGGAGGGCTTCTCCCATGACTTAGCTACCACTTCTCAGGGCAGTGGAGTAACTACACTGATGGGAGAAGCTCTCCTGTCGGCACAGGTAGAGTCTGTATGTGTAGACAAGCCCTTAGTGATTTATACCAGCACACTCCAATCAGGATTCCCCACATGGCAACAAATAGTTCTAGTCAGTGAATCCTCAGGCTAGTCCCATTTTCAAGTGGGAGCAGCATGCTCCCAACACAAAAAGACTCAATATAGCCTGAGCACATCTGTATCCTGCAGTGGACTGTGGATATTAGTTGAATGGTCTCAATGTGGGATCGAAAAGACTCAATTTCAGAAAGCACATTATATGGCACTTTAAATTGTGTGAGGGGCATATCTGCACAGCTTCCACGAGTGTTAGTAAGAGTCAAACAGTAGAGTCCACTGAGACCTCCCCGAATAGTTGCCCCTTTGGATAATTGAAAGACATAACATCTTTCTGAAAGCAAGACAAAGGGAACCCTGTTAGTTAAAGCACACACAAAATCTGGTAAATATATACAATGTGGAGGAGAGGAACATTCTGGGGTTTCTGGACCTCTTTCTCCAAATACTCTGATGGTTCAGTCCATGAAAACTCCCTGTTTGAATGCTCTGCCCAGTAACAGCCTCCTTGTATTAGGACATGAACAAGTCCAACTCACTCATTGAGTAAAGGCATGGATGTCCTCCTCTTGCTCTTCTGCACCATATTGGCCTGGTTCCTTAGGGAGATCCGAATGAGAGACGGAGCCAGTCGACATGGCTCCCCATCCACTTGCATGGGGATAGACTTGTATGTTAACAGAGTCACTTCCCGGCACTGATGCAACCTTTCTCCATGACCTCCCACCTGAAGAGCAGCCTGCAGAACAAGAACAAAGAGGAGGAAAGCCATAATGTTACCATCCTATACCAGCCACTTGAGTTAGCTAACAACTCCCTAATCCTGTTTTACCCAGCACTCCATACCCTCTGCTACAAATTATTCCGTTTGCACATGAGACTCACCCTGTTGCAGTAAGTGGTTTGTTCTGTCACAGGGAGATTTACATGCTTGCCATAATACAGTCCAAAAGCAGCAGATGGTCACTAATTTGGAGGACGCAATGCAAAGAACCCACTATTCCAAATTCATCACCACTAGGAAGTTGCATTTCAGGCCAACCCCACATTTCCCCCCATCTAAATTTGCAGAATGGCTTTCCAGTAAGACACATGGGTGTATATGATGCATTAAGGCAATGTTCCAGTCAAAGCTTTTCAATAAGTCATTGCAATGAGGCATGACCAATGTAATTCCATTCACAGAAAAGACTTAAAATGGGACTTAGAATGCTAGAATAATGTCCTGGAGAGAAGGATCAATGGGCAGAGGTCAGGTGAAGCAGTCAAACATACATGACAAATTCATGTATCACATGGGTATGAAATTTATCATGTGGCGGTCGCCTCATCATATGTGGTGTACATCTATATTTAGAGATCTAGATAAACACTTATATGCTTGCACACATCCAAGATGCATTTCTGTATATTTCTACATCTTGTTTTCAATTATGATTGCTTGTGTTGCAGAGTGCCTACAGTCTACGACTCAAGGATCAGGTCCCATCTATGCGATCTAAATGCTTTTTCGAGCAACAGTATTAATAGGGGTTTTCTTTCTTACCAAGGCAATACTGTCCTTGATGTGAATTAGATTAATCTGAAATAATTATTATGACAGTTTATATAGAAATTCAGCATCAGGAGTAGACAAGCTGAAAAGAGCAAGAGAAAAACCTTGTTTGATAACTGCAGCTGGAAAGCAACTAAATGCTATGTTCAAAAATTGTCTTGAAGAAACAAAACAAGAGAGCTGTACCATGTGCCCTCTGAGACACCCACCCACTGCCGCAACATTCTGTCCATAAGTTGACTGAAACAAGTCAACAGAAACAGGGCTGCAAAGTTTTCATCAAACAACTTCTTGACCAACAGCATTCTGTTAACTTAAAGAAAAAAAATTAGCCAGCTTTCCAAGCCGATCTCCTCTCTCCTACCTTAGTACATGCAACCTCTTTAAAACCCAAACCAGGAGTAAAGAAGCAGTGGAAGAGGCAAAGGGGATAAAAACATATCAGAGACAAAAAGGTAGACAGAGGTTGTTAATGGCTCTTGCAGGGGCCTTGAGATTTAGGCAGGCATCTTGGGGCAGAAACACTGCACTTTAATAAAAAAAATGTGAATATTGTCTATCAGATTTTAAAAAAATCTATATTAATACAACATTAGCATCAAGAGTTACGGGAACTGAAGTCACTGTTTTGTTTCCCACAGGAATCTTACCTGTCCTATTATGAATATAACACCTGGGCTATTGGTTACATGATGATGATCATCATCATCATATTACTTAACATTTATACAGGGCTTTTCATCCAAAGATCTCAAAGTGTGTCACAAATGTAGGCAAGCATATAATAAAGCATAGTGTGATGCACAACATGTCTGCTACGATACAGAAAAGGTCTATTGTTATAGTGACTCTTCAAATCACAAACAAATATAAAACCTTAACCCTGACCTCAGTTTCTTTTAGGTAGAAATAGCTCACTAAGGGACCTGATTCTGAATTGTGGCCTAAATGAGTTCATGCAGCTCAGGAGAGGGATGGCAAAGGTGGCTGTGCATCAACCTCTGTGGCCCTCTGGAGGCAACCCCAAAGACTACTCTAACTCACTGTTGCCTGCACTGATTCCCAATGGGATGTTGCATTGTAAATACAGTTCAGTGTATTCCAACTACACCTTCTGATTCCTCCAATACATCCTGCCCCTTCCCTCAGTTATAACCTGACATACAGCTACACCAAGCACTGTAATAGTGTGGGTAATTAAAGGTTATTCACCAGACCTACACTACTAGGGAATTCCTCTGATGCTAGGGGTACTCCCAATCAGTTGCCACTGCCTTTGTGGCACCCGTATGATAGCTCCACCAGTATACAAAGGCTATAGCAGAAACCCCGATCGGGGCATAGACATTTAAAGTAGGTCTAGCAGTAAGGCATCTTAGTTTTGCTTATGATGGAGATCAAGTTTATTTCAGTGTGAGGAATTAGATGTCTGCATTGCGGATGGCTGTATGCTGAAACTGAAAAGCACCTTGGCATGGAATTGACGAGCCTGTGAATGTATTTGGGTGCTATGGCGAAAAGGTACAAAGACTGAGGTTGGTCTGGAGGGTAATACCACTGTAACTAGTGATCTTCTGTTTTTAAGGTTTGTTCTCGGGAAATGCACTTAGAGTTAACTTTTTTGTGGGAGAACAAAAGAAAAACAATTATAGTGGCACTTACCTGATGCTTTAAAAGCACTTTACAAACATTATTCAATCCTCACAACACCTTTGTTGGGCAGATAAGAATTATCACTCCCATTTTAGGTTAAGTGACTTGCCCAAGACTACACAGCAAATCAGTGTCAGAAGGGAAGCAAAACTCATATTTCTAGATCACTGCTCTGTGTTCTGACCAGTAGACAACACCCCTTTCAAAAAGTTTTATTCCTTTTCCACTAAATCACACAATGTTCTATTATTTCTCAAGTACCATGTTATCTTGCTCAGGGTTTTAAATGGCATAATTGTAATGCATAATTGAAAGGTGATGACACAGGATTAAGGTTGCTATGGAAATGCTCACTCTGAATTCCATGGCTGGTGCATATAAAAATGCAATGCTTATTTATGCATCAGCATTATTTTGTGTATTAATGTACTCCACATATATAGATCTTCTTATGTAAATATTCATTATAACGCAGCACAAAATAAATCAGCCTCATTGGCTTTAGGCAAGACTTCTGAAGGCACTATAGACCTTGAGACCAAAGAACAAGTCAACAGAATTTGAGCTAACATATGCAGACTGTACATTTTTTTAATCATTTATAATATGTGAGCACCAGCTAGAAAACACAAATACTTAAAATAAACAGTTGCATTACTCAATCAAGAGTGTTTCTCTTATGGTCTCTGATCTTCTTAAAAATTCTCTCTCACCCTCATTCTGATAAAACAGGGAAAACGGGAATGTTCTGAGAATATTTAATGCAGTAATTGAAATTCTTTTAAACTATTCAGATTTTTAGGTGTGACTTTAGGTGGAGAATTTTTGCAATACCAGTGATGGTCAATTCTAGATGGTCAGTTCTAGAGTACAGCAGAAAGGAATGCTCAATTTCAAGATGGAGATGTGGCCTTTAAAGACCAGAAGTCCCAGCATGCAGTGCTCCATATTGCAAGCAAGCTGCAGGATACACCTACATACTGAAGACAAGGAGGGCTACAATATGTATCTATTTTATGCAAATTAGATATGTCCATTGAGCACCTGGTGATTTGACAATGTGGTACTTCTCAACCTTGCAAAGCTGGGACAACCTTTATGCGATTAGTACAGATGGTTTTAAAAGAGTAAATACGTTTCATCAAAAGTTTTAGGGGGGAAAAAACCTAAAGATGTTTCTTTTTCTTTTCTTTTTTTCTTTTTTTTAAGCAAAATTATCCCTCTACCCCACCCTCCAACACACATGATTTCTTATTTTCTTTTCTTTTCTCACAGTGAAAAAGTGAAAGTAGGATTTTTTTCTTGTCAAAATATTTTGTTGGTTCACAAATTTCATCGTTTTTTTTTTAAAGTGTAATTTCTATACACACACAAAATTGTTGCTGGAACCCTATTTTCCAACAAAGAATTTCTAACCAGCTCTAATGTATATGGAAAATATATGAAAACCACAGTTGTGCTGGGGCTGGTAACAAACAGCAGTTATTGTGCGACCATAGAAGTTTCCCATAGTACAAACACACATACACATGCACACACATCCCTTCTATAATACTTTAATCTTCTTTGAATTTTGATTTGGGAGCATTTTGAAGCACCATTAGATATGTTCAAAGCAACCAGTTTTTCAGGGAGTACATTTTTATAATGAAATAATACTTCTCTTCCTTTGAAAACCATTATTTGTTCATAACGTTTTAAAAAACTGAGGCAAACACAAATTTTTTCCACCTTATTGAACCCAGGAAAGCATAGGAGAGAATCTTTTTTGTATGAAACTTTGTGCATCCTAGTGTTGAGCCATGGACATGAGGTGTCTCATACAAAATTGCACACAGACTAGTCCCAGAGCCCTAAGCAGTGTGAAATCTACTGCATGCAAAAAAATACTCAGCTCTGCCAAAATTCTCACCAGAGAGGCCATAGTGAACCCAATGACCTCAATGTAACCATCATCATGGCGCTGAGGTTCAAAGTCTCTGTGGTCGCTGGGGGTACCCCAGGGCATTGTGCCAGCACAATACCTGCAGAAAGAGGTTTAGAAAATGAGAGCTTTAGGGAGCATATTAAGAATTTGCCCCACTGGGTCTTACAACAATTAAAAGAAAAGAAAGCATAAGTACTGGCCAGTTCTTTATCTTCTGGGTGAATAGCCACACATCTATTCCAAAAGGTCTTAAAATCCATTCTGGGGCCTCCCAGTGACCATACATATAATTACAGGAAAGATCAGAAGGGGAACCTGCCCTCCAACTTTCAGGCTGGTGGGGCAGGCAATTAGTTTGTCTATCCCAATTTCTGGTAGGTTGCTGAGTGGAGATGGGAGGCAGCAGAGAGGGGACAGTGCCTTTTTGCAGTAGGGCTCAGGACTCTTCTCTCCCGCCTCCCCCCCAATCCTTCTTCAGATCAGCTGTTCAGCTGGATTTTCACCTGCAGCCTCCTGCCAACAAAGGCTGCTTTGTGCCCCTACTAAGAAGGCAAGAGGCTGAAACCAAGCTTGCTTTCTGCAGACCCTAGTTTCCTCCCTCCCTCCTGGCTCAGAAGGTCTGGGAGCAGAAGGGATGCAAAAGCTGGGATATATTGGAGGAGGAGCTCCAGACAGTGGTCTCCTACCTAATGGCTGCTGCTGCTTCTCTCTCCTGCCTACCCTTAGGGATATATGGGAGACCTTGTGGAGCAGGGGGTGGGGAGAACTTTGGAGAGGAGACACCACAAAGAACCTTGCAGAGAGCGCAACACAGGAGGGAGAGGAAGTGAATACCTTGGAAAGAGAATCTTTGGAGAGGGGACAGGGAAGATGGGGGGAATATTGGGCTTTTAAAAACACACCCCACTGTTTGTGACACCCTCTGAGATGTTAGGGAACAGTGTTTCTTCCAGATCCATTTGGAGCTCTTCTATTTGGAAGGTACTGATCTGATTTTTTTCCTCCTGCTTTGTGTTTCTAATGAAGCAGAAGACAACTCTGTTCTATCTGTTGACTTCCTTGTTCAAGTATGAGGTGCACAACTCATGTGGAAACCGTATTTGTTAATTAATTGTTCCTATGAAGCCAGCAGTTTGTTGTTACTGGAGCTTACCTGGGTATATTTAAAAACACTATACATTGGAACTTCAGCTCCTGAATCTTTGGGGTCAGGTCTGTTCCATCACACTGCAAAAACCAAAGCAACAAAACAAAGAGGGGTTTGTAAATGGGGTCTCAGACAGGATAATAATTGCTGTTACCCCATTTTGTAACAACCTGCCCAAGAACATGGATTGCATTTTAGAAATACCCACCTCTCTATAACATAATTGCTGGACACCATTCACTCTCTGTGAGATAGGTAAGGGTGTGTTACTCAGTGGGAAATTGTCATGTATGTAAATTCCCAAAGGCTTTCTACAAAATGTGTTTCAAATGTCACGGTCAAAACTGAAACTAACAATCAATGGTCTGGTGTGATTAGGTCTGTTTTCTCAGCATTCCCTCTCTCTCTCTCTCTCTCTCCCCCCCTTTCTCTCTCTCTCCCTCACACTCACACTGCACAAAATGATGCCATGCTTTCCTATACTTACCACAACTTTAACATGTTTGGATAAATCTCTGGAACTTCTCTGCAGGAAGTCTGAAAAGGCTGCCTACCAGACATAGGAAAAGGGAGGGAATTCAAATCAGAATTTTTTTATTTGAATGATCTACAGCTTCTTCCTTTCACTTTCCTTCCTTTGCATCCTTCCCCAGATTCTGCCACCACATACCATCCTGAGCTAAACTCTTTTCTTTCCTGCTCCCAGTGACAGAATTTTAGGCCAAGTTTCTTCTGTTAGCATCCAGTTAACAGTGCATGTTTCAAATTCTCAAGAGTCCCTTGAATCAGAGCCAGGGGGCGAGACACAGAAGGGAAGATTGGTACACTTGTTTTGCTGCATTAAGGTGCTACACTAAGAAAAGGCACTCCACTTTGGAAGATTTACCATGGAATACCATTGTGCACCCAAATCATCATGCAGATTCTTGCTCTGGTTTGTTTGTTTGTTTGTTTGTTTTTAAAGCATAAGGCTTCTGGGTGTGATGACAGTGATAGAATCTGACAGCGGAAAGACATGTATGATGGCAAGTATTATCCAGTCAATGACCTCCTTTCCTAATTACACCTTAGAATAAAGCTGAAGACCCATCCACGTCCCTCCTGGATAAGAAATTGCCATCTGATTTGCATATTCATGTATGAAAATGAGATGCTCCAAATAGCAGCTCTCTGACCTCCTCCTCTCTTTAGCTCCAAGTCCAGGAGTGCTCATCAGGGGCTGAAAGATATGGTCAACGATTTTTCCTATGCGCTAGCAATTTCCCCAGTAAATTCAGTATCCAAGTGCTGCCCACAGATGGGAATAAATGTGAACCCAACAGTGAAGCGCTTGCCAATCTGCAGCAGCGGGTACAGGATATTATCAGTCCTTCCTCCAAATGCTGTTGCACTCTTCTGAACTACTAACTATTATAGGGAAATAATACTTCAACCCCTTCCAAACAGACATGGGGAGGCATTGCCAGAAGTAGCTGGAAGCAAACTATGTACTTTTAAAGGTGACAGGCAAAAGAAATGGTCATAAGCCTCAGGAGTGAAAGGGAGAGGAAGGGGAATAAATGATAAATAATTTAAATAAATAAACCAAAGTTATTCTGTAAAATCTATTCGCAACTCACCCCAGCATAAAACATTTTATTTCGAAAGCGACTGTTGAATTTCTCTGGATTTGCTTCTGTAAAAGAAGAACAAGGAAGAAAACAAAGTCGTCATAAGGGAGAAAGTTTGCAAAGCACCCTTGCTGTTCCAAGAAGTTTCATTCCAAGCTTTCCTGGAGGCAGGAAGACAGATTTCCAGCCTTGGCAAGCTGCTAGCTTTAAACCCATGATGGGGAAAGGGCAAGGGAAGTCTTTATTTTCAGCACAATCTACATTAACAACCCTAATAGAGCAATTCCATGCGTACTGTACATACACCACCCATTGGTAATTAAAAGGTGAAAAATGTCAAATGAATTTTTACTTTGCAAGAATCTATCCTCTATGCTATTCTTTGCTAGTGGATTTCTATTTAGTGCAGCCCCTTTTTGGTGTAAGATAGAGTGGATGAGGATAAGGGCAGACAGCCCCCAAAGCATGAGTCTCATGAGGGAAATTTACCACAACAACAGCTTAGAGAGTCACATTGTCTGTCTCATGATCCCACCGTAAACTTCCAACAGCAAATAACAACTTTTCAGTGACACAAGTACACACTGTACACTGAGTAGCTCTCCGTTTGGATCCTTTCAAATCTCATGAAACATTTGAAACAAAACTGAATGGTTCATAGATTTTCAGGCCAGACGGGATCATTATGATCATCTAGTCTGATATCGTGCATAACACACGCCATAGAATTCAACGTAGTGATTTCTGTACCTCACCCAACAACTTGTAGTTAAAGTAGAGCCTAATTAGAAAGAAATCCAATTTTGATTTAAAGATTCTAAGTGATGGAGAATTTATCACATCCTTGGTAATCTGTTTCCAATGATTAATTAATCACGGTAAAAACTTTTTTGTCTTTTTTTTCCAGTTTGAGTTTTCCTAACCAGCCATTGGATCTTTTATGCTTTTGTCTGATAGACTAAAGAGCCCTCTACTATCAGATATCTTCTCTCTGAATCGCTACTTATAAGAGTGTGATTAAATCACTTCCTAGCCTTCTCTGCGATAAGATAAATAGAGCTTTTAAACTTCCATTGCAAGGCATATTTTCCAGCCCATAAACCATTCTCATAGTTCTCCAATTTTTTCAGCATCCTTTCTAAAATGTGCACACCAGAACTTGTAATAGGATTCCAGCAGTAGTCTCACCAATCCCATATACATAGGTAATATCTCCCCTACTCATGCACAATGATTCCCTGTTAATCCATCCAAGTATCATGATAGCCCTTTTGACCACATCATCACACTGGGACCTCATATTCAGTTGGTCACCTATAAAGACCTCCTAAGTCCTTTTATGAATCACTGCTTTCCAGAATACAGACTTCCATATTGTAGTGTGACCTACATTTTCTATCTGTTGATGTATGACCTGCACTTGTCTGTATTAAAAACACGTGTTGTTTGATTGCACTCAGCCTGCCAAATGATCCTGTTTGCTTTGTTGTGGGTAAACGTCAAATGCAGGACTCTACCATATCAATACATTCCGGGCCACATGTTCACAAATCGCTTGTTTTGTTGCACCTGCAAATCGCATCTCTATTTACATGCACAAGTGGTGGTTCTGCCTACAAAGGGTTACAGTGTCCCCAGCAACTGGTGAATGGGATATCTACAGAGCAAGGGCTTCCCCTTCTGAATGGCCACATTAAAATTGCCTGGATTGCAGCTCTGGGTATAGGTTGAAGGCAGGGGCTGCATGCCCTGGACTCCCACTGTGATGTTGCACTCTATATGATTTTAGGAAAATATGCTAATGAGTGTGAATATAATGTAACTAAAATATGCTCCATGCAAAAGGTCTCTTGTAAGGTATAATTACAAAGCTTATAATCTACTGAGTGTGGTCATCCTATTTGTATAAATGTATCACTCTTGTATCTGAAAATAGAAATATGAAATATAACTCTGAGGGCCTATTATAATTATGCAAAGTGTGGGCCATTAATGGTGGTTTGGAATCTTGATGGCTCCCATCAACCAGGACAATTGACTGTGGATGGCTCTGTTTGCTTGCAGGCCTTCCTTTGAGTCAGGCTGGGAGGAATGAAGGCTTAGGGTCTTACAGGACATGTGACCATGTCACCTGGTACTGAAATCCATCTTAAACCTGGTGCTTTTCCATTTAGAAGTGGGGTTAGGGACCCAGAAAGACAAAAGATTCCTAACTTGTGCCAAAGCCATATAAGGGGGTCGAACAGAACAAAGAGGGCTGCAATCATTAGAAATCCCCTAGCTACCACCTGAGCTGGAACAAGGGCTGTACCAGGGGAAAGGATTGTGCCCAGATTAGGAAGGCGTCCAGTCTGTGATAGAAGCTTATTGAAACATCTCTGAGGGTGAGATTTTATCTGTATTCAGTTTTCTTACTGTATTAGGTTTAGATTTGCGTGTTTTATTTTATTTTACTTGGTAATTCACTTTGTTCTGTCTGTTACTACTTGGAACCACTTAAATCCTACTTTCTGTATTTAATAAAATCACTTTTTACTTATTAATTAACTCAGAGTATGTATTAATACCGGGAAAGGGGGGGGGGGGGGCAAAAAGTTGTGCATACCTCTCTATCAGTGTTAGAGTGCAAACACTTTATGAGTTTGCCCTGTATAAGCTTTATACAGGGTAAAATGGATTTATTTGGGGTTTGGACTCCATTGGGAGTTGGGCATCTGAGTGTTAAAGACAGGACCACGTCTTAAACTGCTTTCAATTAAGCCTACAGCTGTTAGGGGACATGGTTCAGACCTGGGTCTGGGTTTGCAGCAGGTTAGCGGGTCTGGCTCAAATCAGGCAGGGCACTGAAGTCCCAAGCTGCCAGGGCAGGAAAGCAGGGGCAAAAGTAGTCTTGGCACATCAGTTGGCAGCCCCAAGGGGGTTTCTGTGATCCAACCCATCACACCCACTTCTCAAGAAACTGAGTGGGGAAGAGTGGAGCGCTCTGTCTCAATTACACCCTAAGCGTTAGCCACCAAATGTGGCCAGAAACGGGGGTAGGGATTAGGAAATAAATGGCATATCTAAAAGGGGTGAAGTAATTTACTTTCTCCTAGAGCAAGAAGGGAATAGGGGAGGAATTGTGACTCAGAAGCAGAGTTTCCTTCCCAGAGCTCTTCCTGGAACAGCACAGCTACGTGCTGCCCCATATTCAGGACCAAGCCTAACGGTTCAGTCTCCCCTCAAACAAGTAACTGGTCACATAAGCACCAAGGTCACCACTGAAAAGGCAATGTTCATTAAAAGTAACATTTGAGACACTTACTACCTAGTCTACCTAAAGGGAAATACCCAACTACCTTAGAGGGCAGTTCCATTTCCACACTGTGAAATGCCCAAGTGGACTAGGAGAGTTCAAGTCGGTATCTTTATTTATTTTATTTGCTTCATGATATTTTATATCATTAACAATAGCTCTGAAGGCAGGAATGCGCATGCACGTTCAATTTATTGGACCAAATTCTGCTTTAATGAAACTAGTGTAAACCCAGAATAATTCCACTGATTTCAATGGACTTACTCTGGATTTACACCAGTTGTAAATGAGATCAGAGTCTGACCCATCCTGATTATGTCCATAAATAACACATGACCGAGGAAATTAAATGAAAACACACACACACAGGACAACAATGACACCAAAATGTAAGCTTTAAGCTTTTCTTCCCCTGTACACACAGGACTCATTTGTAAGTTTGTGTGTTCAAGAAAGTGAGAAAATAACTGTGCCAGCTAGAATGGGAACAGCAGATGCAGGTGCTTTGCAAGCTTCCCCATCCACACATACCCACCCACAGATTGCTCTGAGTATTTTCTCTCTCTCATCTAAATTTTTAAAACACTGGCATGTCTGGAATAACATTCATTCTTTATATAGCTCTACAACTTCATAATTAAGTAATGCTTCCACTAAGTGAGAGGGTAGCCATGAAACTCATCTATACTGTATGTTTGCAACCACATTAGGAATGCACACTGGGGTGCACTTATAAAGAAATGCATAGTGCTGTCATCATTTCATTCCTGTGCCCTTCTGTGGCCCTTCATTATTATTCCTGAAGCTTACAGCAGTCTTAAACATTATAAAATATGCATTAGCTCATTCCATCAGGCATTCAGCTCTTTATTTAGCCTGGCATGAGGGTGCTATCTTTTTACTTTTTTAATGACATTGTTATAGTAGAAAAATGAGAACAAGTGAGGCTTCAGTTCAAAACTCACACAGCTAAATCAACAACATGCTGACCAAGGAAAATTGAACAGCAGCGCTGGTAATATAAATATGCTTACCTAACACATGCACACAATGTACTGCCTCTCAAGCCAAAACTCAGCTGTTTAGGCATATTTGGAATTCTGTGAGAGTTTCTGGCAGGACACACTCTTCATCAGCATGAAGAGAAATAAAGTAATTCAGCAGCCCAAGCTAGGACTCCTGGGGGATTTTTATGGATTATTATTAAGGCCTGTTTATTTCCTTACCAACATAGCGGCTCTAGGGCTCAGTATTGTCTAACTCAACCCAATAATACTATACCATAGTCTTTCATAATAAGTCTCTCTCTAGTTCTTCTGTAAACCTGACTTTACTACTGCTGCCATCTACAATCCACAACTTCACATTCCTATCACTCCCCATCCCAACCCCTCCCCCACTATGGGAAAAATTTGCTCCCAATGTAAATTCTCTTTTTCTCTCTGCTGTTTCCTTATTTTTGTCCACATGCCCTCATTCTGGATCAACGTAAGCCTTTTATAGTATCTACAGCTCCCTTTAACATCTCCTTTAGAAACTTCAAATCTCTCCCCTCTTAGTCTCTTTTCCTCCCATGAATCTCAGCTTTTCCAACCAATTTCATCAATCTTGTTATATCACCAAAACCTTTTCTATTTCTTCAGTATCCTTTCTTCAGTGTGATACACAAAACTGGACACATTTGTCCAACTGTGGCATAATAAGTCCTTCAGAAACTAGTGCTAGAATCATTCTTCCCACTTTCTTGTCTGGGACAGGAATTTATATGTTTCAGCATTCTCTTTAGATTTTGGGAAACAAGTTGTCATAGCCAACCCTAGCTAAAATTCAGAAGTCATTTGTCCATTCCTATGATTCCCACAGCTAAGGGAATTAAGAGTTCCTCTCACCTCGGGATTCATGGAATTCCAGCGTGACATGTGCATCAAATCCAAGGCTGAAGTAATTATTGAAGACACTGAGTGGAAGCTGCAATCAAAGACCAGAAAGAAAACATGTGAAACCGTTTTGGGTACAGTATGCAAGAAAAGACGACCAAATATTTCATGCCATCCCTCAAATTAACAGCTTTTTGAAAAGCTATAGAAGGAGAGAAGAGAAAGCTGTGGGAAATTTTATAAGCAGAGTTGCTATGAAGGCTGGAAACAACTTGCTGAAGGTAATCAAATGCAAAAATGAAAGAACACAAACACATCTGCAGTGCTTTATGGTCACGAAAGTGACTCTGTAAACATGACATCATGGGGTTCCCTATCTATCCTCTCTCAGCAATCTCCTACTTAACATGTCAAAACAAAGATTCTCCTAATTGCTGGCACTACAAGCTCAGCATGGCATCTGAAAAATCAAGCTGTGTTCTTTCTGCTTCATACATCATCAGCAGCAATACAGATCCTGGATTCAGAACTCGGCTGGTAATTCTGTTGATGATGTATGAGGCAGACTAGAGCACATCTGGCCCTTTCACTGCTATATTGGCTCTATTAGGCTGACAAGAAGGAAAGCTAGAGTTCAGTAAATTATAACTCAGAAAGGTTAGAGGGCTCTGTGTGCAGGAACAAGGAGTCATTTCATTTTTCTGGCTATTGCCTCACTTTAAAATAATTGCAGATTAAACAGGAGAGAACAGAAATACAGCTCCTCCCATGACAAATATTCCAAAATATTTGAAAACCTTCCAACTCGCAGACCAAATGGGGGAGGATCAGTGATGTAACGGGACCACACAGAGGGAAGGGGATGACAACCTCAAAAGACACAGGCTAGCAACCCATACAAAACTTAGAGAACAGATACACAACTGGTATCCACTAGCAGCAGCCCAAAGAATATACATCTGCTTTGTGGTTTTTCAATCAATTGAGGACTGGAGCATGGGGCTAGCCTTTATCACCACAGCTAACAAGCCCAGGGGAAGAAGTAATAATCTGACAAATGAAATGCCACAGATTTTCATCCTTTGGCCCAGTTAACGAGGAGTTTGTTTAAGCATTCAGATATTGAGCATTATGAGGGACAACAAATGGGCAGCATGCTGTAACTGTGATCTACGTCTGAATGTGGTGACATCTTTAACCTTGCTGTAGGAGACGACGAGAGTGGAAAATGTTTTCCCAAGTCCCAGAAATCCCAGCTTGCATCCTGCAGGCTCTCTCTGCTGTAAAACAGGCAGCTCTAACCTTACGTGCCCCGTCCTCAATTTCTTCCTGCGGCAAATCGGGGTTTCGTTCCACCTGGAGGTTCCAGCGGTCCAGCTGGACAATAGTCCCATCTTCTACGTGACAGAGAATCTTCGAGACAGGCTCATCCGTGTAACCCTGGAAGCAGAATGAGCACCACCGAAGACTCACTAATGGACTTCTAGAACACCATCACGTCACATGTTAATTACCTGACTGAGACACCAGTGACCAGGCCAGGCCAGATCTGCGTGAAGGAAGCTTGCATGAAATCCAGACTAAGTCTGCCCAACAGGTTCATAAATTTAGACTGTGGATGAACCAGGAACAAGAGGTTTGGCAAACAACTGTTGAGATTTACAATCTCTGACCAGCACAGTAATGCCAATGGTATATGGAGGTGACTCAACAGATTTTACTAAGAGTGCCATGCCCTTTTCTGCAGTCCACAGGTCCTACTGACTACAGGTGGCAAGATTCTGTACACACATGCAATAAAATCCCTGCCCCAAATTGTTCATAAGATCTTGCCTTGTTTCATCACAAACCTGAAACGCAGTATGGGTTTGTGAACCTTTGGGCAGATGCAATCTGAGTTTCACATAAACCTTTTCATAGATGTCAGGGAGGGTTGGATGGTTTCAACCACAAACCATGCCAAAACTTGTTTGTTTCAGATGAACTGAGCTTTCACTTTTCAAGCTTGCATAAACCCAAAAATCAAAGCAAAACTCAGAGGGTGCAAATCCATAAGAACCAAAAAAACAAGCAAAAGTAGCATTCTAGAACCCACATGCAGCTGCTGAAATTCGCACAGTTCATTTGCAGGATCTGGGCCAAAGCAGGCACTAGTTATCAGAGCAGTTGAGGTGCCCTGTATTTTACTTCATTGTGTGGGCTAGAGAGACATGTTAGAATTTAATTTTGCTGTCAGCTTTGAATAGACTCTGGATCCCACTATGGAACAGGGAAGAACTTCAATTGTATTTGTCTCCATCTGCAATAATTCTAAGTGCATCACAAGAACGGAAACAGGCACAAAAATCAATTTCAATCTGGAATGGATTTTGGATACGTCCCTGCCTTCACTCCACTGCTGTAGCTAGCAGAAGCCCCACCCAGAACAACTACCAATTAGAATGAATAGCTGGTAAGGCACAAAGAAGAGAGTACTGAACTCAGTGCTTACCCCTCCCCAGTTGAGGGTGCGAGCAAGGTCATTCCCAGTGCCAAGGGGAAGGACGGCAACAGGAGGCTGGGGGCTGAGCTGTAGCTCATCCAGGATGGAGAGGATCCAGCCCACCTGCAAACAGAGAACAGAAAAGGGAAAGAAATCAAATTAGGTAGATTTAAATAGTGAAAGAGAGAAACAGACAAACAGTTTATCCTCATCACACAGATGGTCAAGTGATATTAATGGGAGATGCAGAAATGAGCACTGCTGAAAACCATTTAGCCTCCCTGCCTCAGCTTCCTCTTCTGCAAAATAGGGATAACAGTATTTATTAGCCTGCCTCACAGGAGTGTTACAAGGAGCAACTGGATGTCAAGTTCTACATAAATGCTGATTATTAAAAATAATGAATTGGCATTATTTATTGTTATATTGATTTAACAACAATCATTCCACCCTTTCCCTGAACAGGAAACAAAAGCACCTACAATTATGGACTTGTATTTATACCTGACTTAACATTGCTTTGAGGGTTTTTTATTGAAATTCTTCTCATAAAACAAAAGACCTCCTTGGATTATCTTCTACAGAGTACAAAGAACCATAAAGCAAAACTAGACAGCATTTTAAAAAACTGAATAAAAAAATTAAGTTAAAAATTACTAAGAACAAACATCTGAAACTCATCCTAATTATTTTTTCACAGTAACAGCATTGAAAGTAAGGGTTATAAGGAACTGTACCACTGGAGATGCCATCCTTTAAATGAGGCACAAAACCAAGGTCCTGACCATTTGTGGTTATCAAAGATTCCAAGGTACTTTTTGCAAGAGTGGAAATGTTAGCTTTGCTATCCAGGCCAATTTCCTACTTGAACTCCAATATCTAAAGAATTCTTGTTTACTACTGAGTAGTGTTGCTTTGTGCTATTAAACAGCTTTCATGTTCTACCAATAGCTGTGGATTAGTGGTATGTGGTGGTGGAAGTGACTCTTGTAGGTATAGAATTTTTAAAGGACTTCCTGCATTTCTTTGAGCTGAAAAGGGCTATTTAACTATATTAGATTAATGTAGAATTTACATTTTAAAATGGTGGTATGGGAAGCACAGTCACTGAAGGACAGATTTTTTAAGGTCTTTAGTTAGACACATAGTGGGATTTTCAAAAGGGGCTAGGAGCCTAACTCCCATATCTTTAAAAATCTGGCCTCTGGTGCTTAGAATAGGAGATGGAGTCAGGAAACCCTAAGGTTAAATCCTGGGCCCATTGAAGCCAATTGGACCACCACTCTGCCATTGACTTGCTATCTAAAATTGGGCAGATCACTTCATCGTGCCTCAGTCTCCCAGTGTGTAGAGTGGAGATAATACTATTAAATCACCTTGTAAAACTGCTTTGAAATGACACATAAATTGATTCTATTTGAGTGGCAAGCCTTATTATTTAGTTTGACCCAGTCTCTAAATATCCAACAGCAGTCTTGGGGCAAGGGGTGACAAGGCCTACCATCTCTTGTGAACTGTGTGATGGTGAAAGCAGCGGAGATTGACAGCCCTGGAGGCTACAGCCTTCCATGTATCCCCAGGAAAAGGAGAGCAAGCCGTGAAACTGGAAAAGCTTCCGCCTTCTGTTTCATGTCAGCAAGGCAAAGTGATATCTGGTCTCACTGAATATTCACTAAGTCCATCTGAGCAAGATTTTTCATTGGCTTTTGGGACAATAAGATATTAATTTGTTTCAAATTTAACAGCAGCAAAGATAACAGTCTAGAGTTGTTCATACTAATGATACGGTGCTGCCCCCTATTGCTCATACTGTGAAGTCAGGAGAAAACAAGAGTTGGTAAGAGCCAATCGAGCTGCACTAATTTTTACATTAAAAATTCTGTGGACCTAGATTAACTCACATTATAGTTTCAGCTCCCTTGGATGGCAGACTGGAAACATTTGACAAATACATTGGAAGATTATCTATTTTCACTATGTCCTCCGCTGAAACAGTGTCCTGTAGGTTCTGAAGGAAACAATCCCTAGTGAATCACAGAAGATGGCCCTTTGCTGGACCCTAATTGGTTCACTCCTACTTTCTCTCCAACAGAGAAGGCACCCTTCCATTCATATTAATATTCACTAAGGCTGGGATTTTTACATGGGCCTAAGGAGATTAGATACCCAGCTTCCCCTGAAACTCAATGGGAGTTGGGGGCCTTATTCCTTTAGGCTCCTTTGAATATCCCCACTTATGTCCATTGTAAACCATTCCAACCCCCAATGATATGATTTCTCAGCTTGGGTGGCAGAGTTCTGTCATCAGGGTAGCCCCTACACCTTATATACCACCCTGGGGGAAATGCGTCTGATCACATTTAGTTATCTCAGAAGGGACAGTGCAATGTCATACACACTGGAGTATGACAAAATCACAGCCAATATTGAGAGAAACTGATTATGAAGAAGAAAGCTTCTATATTGGCTCACAAATAGGCTACATCTACACTAGGAAGTAGAGGTGTGATTCTCCTCCTCATGTACATATGCTCCCACAAGCACTCAGTGAGCTAGCAGTGTAGCCACAGTAGCATGGGGAGCAGCGGCAGAGACATGGCTGAGCCATGCCAAAACACATATCCACTGATTTCAGAGGGGTTTGTACTTGGCATGGCTTGACCACGTCTCCACTGCAGCTGCCTGTGATAACACAGCTACAATGCTACTTATACTTATGCTAACTCAATGAGAGCTAGCAGGAGTATGCGTGTATGAGCAGAAGAATCACAACCATATCTAATACTCATCACCTATATATCTTAGATATTTATATGGTCCTTGTCAGTGTAGAATCTGTGCACCGCACAATCTCTAATTTAGAGATCCTCATCACACACCTGTACTATCCCCATGTTACAGATGGGGAATTGAGGCACAGAGAGTCTAAATGACTTGCCCAAGGACACACAGGAAGTCTGTGGCAGAGCGGGAAATTGAACCCAGGTCTCCCAACTCCCAGGGTAGCACCCTAGCCACTGAACCATCCTTCCTTTCATGCACAGATATCAAAATACTTTACAAAGGAATTGGGAGAGGAACACACAACTTGCCTATAGTCACAAAGGGAGACAATGGCAGACATGGAATAGAAAGTGGATCTCCTGACTCCTCATCACATACCATGGGCATAGTTGAGTGGGACAGAAGATACTGCCCCCCCCCCCTCAAAACTGCAAGTCTCAGACAGGCATGGAGTTTGCCCCACACACACACGTGGCCCCGCTGGCCTGACTGGAACTGTCCCCCGCCTCCCCGCAAATACAGAAGTCAAACTATGCCTACGTCACATACCCTTCCCACTGGATCATCAGTTTTTGGATATCAGCAACAGTCAGAATGGTGATACAGCAGAGAAAAAGACCAGTAAAATTGAATATTGTTCAGTTGTAAAAGCTGCTTAAGGGTGAAGGAAGCTTTTTTAGGCATAGTATCATGTACATATTTTATTCATAACAAGAATGTAATCCACAAATATTATAACAGATATCACCTTACCCCCCAGATATTCTTAACCAGGGTGGCAAGGGAAACTTTGCAATATATCTTATGTTGAAAAGTCTCTTAATTATTAATGTTCCCTTCAAGCAGATACTGGACTGAGGTCTCCTTTGCAGGGGCTTTTTTGTCCAACTCTGTCCTTTCTGAGTTAATGGAGACAATCATCGAGTTTGACGTGAAATGCACAGAAGACCTACCGTTCCATCCCCACCGCAGGCCAGGATTCGCAGATTTGGCACTTTTCTGTACAGTTCGAGTCTGGCAGGGGAAATGAAGGGGGAAGGGGAGAGTCGTAAGGAAGAACATAGGATGGAAGTGAGCAATTAGAAATACAGTGACTGCAATAAGGGACAATAAACAAAACAATGGAGGCGGTTGTACATACCAATGAAAAAATATTACAGAGAGCCAATTTTATCACTAAATACACTTACTTCACCGCGTAGCATTCAGTGTCAGACATAGGCGGTGGCATGGAAAAAAAATCTGCCCCTACAACAAAAATGCTCCATGTTTGGAACAACTACCACCCACTGCTCAAGAAAAGTTTACACCTGGAACAGTAAGGGTGCTGTAGTTCAGTGGCTTTCAACCTCTTTTCATTTGCAAACCCCTAAAAAATTTCAAATGCAGGTGCGGACCCCATTGGAAATCTTAGACATAGTCTGCGATGGCTCCGCGGCCCCCGGGTTGAAAATCGCTGCTGTAGATGAAGAATGAAGTGCCCCAGTAACGTGGTGTGGATGAAGCTTGAACCGTGTCTGCCTCAAATAGTTTTGGTTCAACCGGTGCTGATAGTAACTCACTTTCACCAAAAAATTCACTCCAGTATCTGACACGAATAATGCAGATCTCGGTACACTGTAGAAAGGACTACAGGAGATTATTAGTTATCCTGGAGCACCCTCTAGTGGTACTAAAAAAGGCTACAGAGCAAAGGAGTTCTATGAAAGCTTTTCCATAAGGTAGAACTTCACCTCTTAAGAGCTTCATGCTTCATAATTCATTTCTCATAGATTTCACGTTTGTTCCATGTGCTTTGAAACGAAACAGCTTATTTTTCTTAAAGCAGTAATGTCTTTTGACTGGTATGACCATAGTAAATAGTATACTACCAAGGGTTAAGCGATATATTTAGGCCTCTTTTCTGAACTGATAGCTCAATTCAGCAGTAATTCTCCATACAGAGTCATGGAATTTGGTTTTGTGGAAGAAAATTAAATCCTATTGCTGCAGGTATGACTATGAAAAACGAAAAGCCAACCAGGAAGCAAGCCTGGGCTCTTCCTTCCATGGGCTCAGCAGGCCTTATTCAATAGGATTAATTTTGGTTTTTAAATCTTCAGTCAAGCTGAAAGGAGACTTTCTCGCTTCAGCTAAGAAGCTGGGAAACTCCTGATTTTCTCCTTGTATAAAGCAAACAAACTTGAAATTAAAAATCAGACTGTAGGTTGAAAATGCAAACACTCACTTTCAGGCCTACTGAGAGTCCTGGCGAAAGTAGGAGTATGGCTAAAGTAGGATAGCCCTTGCATTTGGGGCATTTTACCTGCCAGCTCCTCTGACTCCCACTATGTTCCTCTAGACTGTTAATCTCCCTCTTGCTTCTGAAGCAGATGACTATATTGTGGAGGCACACACTGATCAGATGGGTGTTTTTCTGCTGTGTTTAACACAAGTGCGCTCCTACTCAGCATATTGGTGGGTTCCTGTCACAGACGGGAGCACCAATTATTAAACTGACAGGGAGAGCAGTCTGCTAGAAGTTTGAAGGTGTGCAGCAAATTTCATATCACCAGCAGGATTGGAGGGAGCTGAGGAAATGGAGAACAATTACAGGTTGGGTGGGAACAAGATAGAACAGAGGGAGAAAGTAAAACTGGAGAAACAAAATCTGAATTTCCTCCCAGTGTTGTACAGCCTCCTTGACCTGAGAGTGAAACTTGACAACTATGAATTTAGAAGGGCTTCAGCCATCACCATGGTGTTGTCTAAACTATTGAAATTTACCTTAATAAGTATTTGCTCCTCAAACAATTGTAACACACCTCACATACATATGCAAAAGTGCTCCAAACAGAGTTGCCACCCATCTGGATTTTACCCGGAGAGTCCAATTTTGGGTTTTCTATGTCTGGGTGCCGTTTAGGGTTGCCAGGTGCCTGGTTTTTAACCAGAAAGTGTCACCCACACCAAAAGTCACAGTTACTGCAGGGCTAGAGGAGGTGCAGAGTCACTAACCTGTGGCAGCCCTGCTCAGCTAGGGCCACCTCCTACCTGCAGGGCACCTCCTACCTTGAGACAGTCCAGCGAGGAATGGGGAAAGGGAAGAGGAGCTAGTGATGGGGGTGGGGCTTTGAGGGGAAGAGGCGGAGCAGTGGCGGGGCTTCCGGGGTTCAGTTACCAGCAATTAGAAAGATGGCAACCCTAGCTCCAAAGAGTTTATAGTGGAGCTAAATACCACATAGCTTATGCTTCATCAGGGAATACCGACTGAGCTGAACTATTTTAGTATTAATTTTTTTGGGAACAATGTAGATATAGACAAGTTGAAACTAGTCCTCACATTACCATCCCACAGTGCACTGATGGCCTTTCAAAGTCTCCCGGAATGCAGTGTTGTTGGGAGCTGTGCCAGCAACTCTGGGATAAGTAATCAGAGAGCTTTGCAACTGAAATGGTTTAGCACAGTGCTAGTGTGGGTGTGGAGCTACCCTGCAAGATTTCAAAGCACAATTTGGCAGGGCTAGTGAGGATGCATTAAGCTATTTGTGCTTAAACCTGTGTGATGCAAGTTCCATTAGTTCCATTACCGGTGTTTCATTTCTGTAGCGCAGATAAGGCCAGCAATAGTTCATCGTGTTTCTTCACCATCGTATATTCAATCTGAGATACCAATAATTTAGTCAAAAAGCAATGGTGATAAAGAATTGCTGTGATGAAATGATACTGCAATGGCAGACGACCATGGTGAAATGCAATCCTGATGAAAGACCACACAACTGAATAATGTGGGTACAGGTATGATGGACCCTGGAGTATAAATTGAGGGGCTGATTCTCATTTATACTCAAGCCCTTTTACAGTGCTCTGACCAACTGAACTTTCACCCACTTTAAGGCCTCATTACATTGCCAGAGTGGTATTAAGGAGTCCTGGTATACATGAGAATCAGGCCCTGAAGTTTTGGATGTATGGACAATAAAATCTTTCTGACCCCTCTCACATGGGGAGGTATTGGAGTTTACTTTGTGGGATTTGTATCTGTTTTATGTTCTGCATGATCTTAAGGAATGGTTTACAAATAAATAATTAAGCAAATTAAATGCTTCTTTTTCAGGTAACAGAGAGACAGACAATCATTTCTAGCCTCCCTCCCCAATTAAATGGAAGAACTGAAGTCCCTTGTCAGCCAGCCCCTATACAAGGGAAGAGCTGCTTACCTGCCTGGGGGAACACTTATGAGATAAGCTTTGCCAGCACCGCGCCTGTGGCCCAGGGAAATGAATTACTACTTGGGCAGAGATAGTTACACACAGTTGCCACATCTGGAGAGTCACTCCTGGTCCACAGTAATGGATAACTATTAGAAAAAGGTCAGCCAGCACGTGGCTGATGACTTGGGTATCCAGCAGAGATTTAGGCATGGTGCTTTGTTCAATTAGGCTGCCCCTGTGACTATGGGAATCTGACCACCCATCCTATGTAATAAGAAAGGTCCTTGATTGGGTAGGATGCTGAATGCATACAATAAGAAACTGCTAAAAAGCTTTTGATCCGATAGAAAATGTTTTAGAGCAGTAATCATACAGCATATCAAACAGCGTGACACAACGTATGATTTTGTTTTATGACTAAAATGTGGAATCCCTTAATGGAAACTTTTGTCCTGTATTTTTCATATATCTTTGGCCTGTACTGCCTTGAAAAATAGCAGGACACCCCATTCTTCAGCTACCCCTTTACCATAGGAAGTGCCATCTCTTACTATATCATTTCCAGACTTTGTGTTTTATGTCATTATTTGGCAGGGCTCTTTCAGAAAATACAAACCACCTTACAACAGGGACACCCACAATTTTCCCAATTGAGGTGGCCACTTGCCAGGACACAAAAGTTCACACCTAAATATCATACAATGCAACAGATTACACACTCCCACCTTTATTAGAGTGGTACAAGTCATGGAGGTTACAGGTTTCAGCATACAATGCTCTCTCTTGATTAAAGTGAACTCCACTCCACTGCATGGAGGTTACTCAGCATCAAGATGAAGCATTGCAAGCTGGGCCATGGAGTCTCCACACATCTATATAAAAGAGGCAATAGCAAAAAAAAAAAAAAAATCCAACCCTAAATTAACACAGAGTTAAGGATGCTTGCTGGTATATTGTCCCATTTTAGAATAGTGAGTTGAGCAAAAACAAATGTCTGAAAACCAGGACATGCACAGTTAAGGTTGCCCATTCGACCTTAACTCTGCCCTCTTTCAGCCATGCCCCAAGATGCCCTGCTAATACATAAACCTTTACTCTGCCACCACACAGTTGATGAAATGTACAAGCTTGTCACCTCCCAACTACTGTAGTTCCCCTTCCCACATTGTTGGCAGTGAATGCAGCTCCCTGAAGTGTTCATTCTCTGGTATTCAAAATTTCCATTACTCTTACTTTCCACCCTCCTATAACTCAACTGAGGTGCCTGGAGTGAAGGAAAACTATGTTACAGTGAAACGGTGCTCTTGGCTGGTTTCAGAATGGTTGGAGGGTGGAGTTTGTGGCAGGACCAGCGATAGAAATCACAGGCAGGGTTTCTGTTCCACACAACTGACAGTTTTATGTTTTAAATTAAATTAAATTAAATTAATGGAGATATCCCATCTCCTAGAACTGGAAGGGACCTTGAAAGGTCATCGAGTCCAGCCCCCTGCCTTCACTAGCAGGACCAAGTACTGATTTTGCCCCAGATCCCTAAGTGGCCCCCTCAAAGATTGAACTCACAACCCTGGGTTTAGCAGGCCAATGCTCAAACCACTGAGCTACTCCTCCCTCCTGTTTGAGAGAAAGATCCTCTGACTGTGTCCAACAGATGTACCCCATCTCCCAGAAACAGTGAAGTGCCAGAGCTTGTAATGTTTCTATGCCATATAATGCACATTTTGCAGTGGACCATGAACCCTTCAATTTGCCAATTAATACTCTTCCAACCTTATTAATAGATTTTTAATTGCTGCTGTAGCAATTAGACATTGAGCCAAATCAGAGAAAACTATCACCGTTCCTGGACACAAATCTCTGATGAAGTCCAAATCTGCTCTTATATATTGTATGAGGTGCACACCAGGAATAAGGCTCAGATCATTTCAGCCCAAGTGAATCACCACAATGTATGGTTGATCAAACCTCTTAAATCACCCAGTTAGACGTTGCACAGTGGACAAAATACAGGGCCCCAAAATGACACCAATGGAGACTACCTCGCTCCACCTAAATTAGCCAGTAGTTAGCAATCCCCATGTCCTCATGGTGTACTCCTTGCTCTCCTGTAAACTTCGGGAACATCATGATCCAAGAATCGCCCAAAATCCACATTAGCAACCCCATCAGTGCACATATTTCTTTTCCCTCAGCAGTCAAGGTACCTGTATTGTCAGGTGTATGAAAATCTATAGAGGTCTATAAAATCTTGACCGGTGTAGAGTAAATGAATAAGGAAATGTTACTTGCTCCTTCACTTAACACAAGAACTAGGGATCACCCAATGAAATTAATAGGCAGCAGGTTTAAAACAAACAAAAGGAAATATTTCTTCACACAACACACAGTAAATCTGTGGAAAGTCATTGCCAAGGGTTGTTGTGAAGTTAAACTATAAGAGGTGTCTAAAAAGAACTAGATAAGTTCATGGAGGATAGATCTATCAATGTCTATTAGCCAGGGTGGTCAGGGATGCAACCCCATGCTCTGAGTGTCCCTAGCCCCAGTTTGCCAGAAGCTGGGAATGGGCGACAGGGGCTGGATCACTTGATGATTACCTGTTCTGTTCATTCCCTCTGTGGCACCTGGCACTGGCCACTGTTGGAAGACAGGATACTGGGCCAGATAGACCATTGGTCTGACCCAGGATGGCCGTTCTTATGTTCAGTTCCAAACCTCCACGCTGTGTGTCTTTAGAAACACTACATTAATCTGCCCCAAGATCAGGAAGTAGCCACTTGCTTCCCTTCCCCAGCCAGAGGCCAGTAAAATACAGATTTTCTGAAATAACCAATCCAAGGCTTGCCTACCACCCGCCATCATTTCACAACCTCTCTGCAGCCACAACCTCTCGCCCTGTCCCTGATTCCCCCTCCTCCCCCTCCTCCACACCCCTCCCCCCACAAAAATCCTCTGTCTCCGGCTCCTTTCCACCTGATAAAACAAAAAAATTGGTTAGACTGGCTGCTGACTATTCTACTTTGTTCATAGTGAACTTCCACATAAGATAAAAACATGTTATCTTAGAACAGAGACAACTTGTAGCAAACAACTTGAGTTATTAAATCTGTATTGCACAGGTGTACCAGGAATGTCAGTGGCAGGTGCTCATCAGAGACAATGGCATCAGCACTTTCCCTCAGACTACCCGGGCAGGCATTAAATGGCTGCATAGAAACTCTCTCATGATCTTCTACTTTATTGGAGTGTGTCAAAATTCTGACAGGGTTACTGGTCTAGTGAGTGGGGCGGGTGAGAGGGAAGCTGTAGACATGATATATCATAATTTTAGTGAGGCTTTTGACAGTCACACATGACATTCTCATAAGCAAACTAGGGAAATGTGATCTAGATGTAAGGACTATAAAGTGTGTGCACAATTGGCTGAAAGACCATATTCAAAGAATAGTTTGCTGTCAAACTGCAGTCCCACGGGGGTCTGTCCTGGGTTTGGTACTATTAAATAGCTTCATTAATGACTTGGACAATGGAGTGGAGAATATGGTTATAAAATTTGCAGATGACACCACACAGGGTGGAGTCCCCCAGCACTACAGGATGGGAACCAACTGGCTAAGCAGCAGTTCTGCAGAAAAGGACCTGGGGATTACAGTGGACGAGAAGCTGGATATGAGTCAGCAGTGTGCCCTTGTTGCCAAGAAGGCCAACGGCATATTGAGCTGTATTAGTAGGAGTATTGCCAGCAGATTGAGGGAAGTGATTATTCCCCTCTATTTGGCACTGGTGAGGCCACACCTGGAGTATTGCTTCCAGTTTTGGTCCCCCACTACAGAAGGGATGTAGACAAATTGGAGAGAGTCCAGCGGAGGGCAACGAAAATTATTAGGGGGCTGGAGCACATGACTTTTGAGGAGAGGCTGGGGGAACTGGGGTTATTTAGTCTGCAGAAGAGAAGAGTGAGGGGGGATTTGATAGCAGCCTTCAGCTACATGAAGGGGGGGCTCCAAAGAGGATGGAGCTAGGCTGTTCTCAGTGGTGGCAGATGACAGAACAAGGAGCAATGGTCTCAGGTTGCAGTGGGGGAGATCTAGGTTGGATATCAGGAAACACTATTTCACTAGGAAGGTGGTGAAGCAATGGAATGGGTTACCTAGGGAGGTGGTGGAATCTCCTTCCTTAGAGGTTTTTAAGGCCCGGCTTGACAAAGCCCTGGTTGGGCTCATTTAATGGATGTTGGTCCTGCTTTGAGCAGGGGATTGGACTGGATGACCTCCTGAGGTCTCTTCCAACCCTAATATTCTATGATTCTATGAAAGCACTTTGGGGGACAGGATTAGAATTCAAAACAACCTTCACATATTGGAGAAATCATCTGAAATCAACAAGATGAAATTCAAGGAAGATAAGTGCAAAGTACTATATTTAGGAAGGAAAAATCAAATGCACAACTACAAAATGGGGAATAACTGGTTAGACAGTAGTACTGCTAAAAAGGAACTGGGCGTTATAGTGAATCACAAATTGAATATGCGTTAACAATTTGATGCGGTTGCAAAAAAGGCTTACTATAATTCTGGGGTGTATTAATAGGAATGTCATGTGTAAAACATAGGAGCTATTTGTACTGCTCTACTTGGTAAGGCCACAGCTGGAGTACTGGGTGCAATTCTGGGCACCTTAGGAAAGATATGGACAAATTGGAGAGAGTCCAGAGGAGAGCAACAAAAATAAAAGGTATAGAAAACTTGACCTATAAATAAAGGTTTAAAAAAAAACTGGGCACGATCAGTCTTGAGAAAAGAAGACTGAGAGGGATTTGATAAAATTCTTCAAATATGTTAAGCACTTCTGCAAAGAGGATGGTGATCAACCCTTCTCCCCTTGACTGCAGGGATCTGGACTAGATGACTTATTGAGGTCCCTTCCAGTCCAACACTTCTATGATTCTATGTCCATTAAAGGAAGGACAGGAAGTATCAGTTTATTCAGCAGCAAGGAAGATTTACATTAGATATTTGGGGAAACTTTCTAACTAAAAGGATAATTAAGCACTGGAATAGGCTTCCAGTGGAGATTGTGAAATTTCCTGCTATTGCCTGCAATATCTTGACAAACATTGTTCAATTAATTTAAACTTTATTGAATTAACTTTAAGTATTTTAGGAGTTTGTTGTATTAAAAACACAAATGTTTGTGTGTTATTGTAGGCTTGTATGTAACCTGTCCAGGAGACATGACTAATATAAACCTTGGGAAGTGTTATAAGTGTCCAAGGACTTTTTTAAACAATGGGCTGAGACAAGAATGAACTGTTAGTTGAGGAGGTTTTCTACAAAATACTTGGGAAAAGAGCAATACAAATGCCCACCTCCAGACCTAATCTTTTGAAGCTTGCCCCCAAGGAAGGGACCTTTGTCTATGAACTACCTATTCCCAGAATCAAAAGGCCCAAATAGCATAAAGGAGTAACTCCCAGATTCACAGCTGTTATGACCTTGTGACCACAGAGGGGTCTGAAGGATTGTCCACCAGCCAGAGCCCTTGTTGCAGCTGGGGTGAGTCCTTGTAAACTTATTACCATGTAAGTTCTTTCATTGTTTTTAATATGTTTTCTCTGTAACCCTCTTCCCTTAAGAATAAATGCACTTGCTTAGAAAGAGCTGTGTGGTAACAACTTTGTGCAGTTATGTTGTTTGTAGTTTCTGAGAAAGGAAGGCAAAGCAGGCCTGCTGAGGCAATCTGCCTTGCTAAGTAATAACACAGTGTAGCAGGGATCTGTGCAGCCTGGAAAAACCCCAGTTGGCAGGGAGACGTGGGTCTCCACCCAAGAGAGGTGATGGCTGGGGAACCGAGAGTTTGAGAATAGGTGCCTTTGCTGGACCATAAATGGAGAATACAGCTGTAATTGCCCTGAACTGTGATACCCATCATTGAAGGTCTTTAAGAACAGGTTAGACAAATATTTGTCAAGTATGGTCTAGGTACACTTGGTCCTGCCACAGCACAGAAGGCTGGACTAAATGGCCTGTTAAGGTCCCCTCCAGCTCTGTATTTCTAGGGTTCTGTGTGCACGGTTATCCTTCCAGACTGCACAACTACGTAAGCGAAGAAGTGAACACTGGTGGTGGATATATTAGGCTAGGGAAGGCGCTGCCTTCCCTGGCTGGAGCCACTGCCATGGGATGCCAGGCTGGGGCTGATCCAGCCGGCCCAGGGCTGGGGCTGCTCCGACTGGCTGGCCCAGGGCTGGGGTTGGCCAGCCAGCATCGCTGGAGCTCTGGTCGGTCAGCCAACTGGGACTTGGGCTGGCCTGAGACTGGGGGTGGCCCAGGGTTCCTCTGGCGGCGGGGACCAACTCAGGATTCCGGCCAGCCCAAGGGTTCTCCAGCTGTGGGAAGAGGTGGCAGGGGGGACCCAGGGCTCCTGCTGCAGGAGGCGGAGCCTCATCTGGCAGGAGTGGGACCGTAGGGCTAGCCTCCCCGAAGAGGAGGGTCCACCCGCCACCCATGGAAGTGAACATGCTCTTAAACACTATTCACAATTTGGGTCCCCCAAAAACTTAGTGGACACCATGCAACACCCAATATAAAAACTGACTGATTGAGACTATATTGACCCACATCACTGCAATAGTTTTATCTCTAACTCTGCACAAAGACAGAAAACACCTAGAACCTTTTTGGAAAATAGTTATTTTTTCTGGGCTTATATCTCTGGAATCCCTTGCTCAAATGACCCCCCTAATCCGGGCATTAACCCTACTCTGCACTCCCACAAGGCACAGCAAATTCCAAGAAAATCCACACAAGCACCTGGATTTTAGAGCACTTGGAAGAAAAGTCTTTTAATGAGGAAGGATAGAGGGAGGATGAAGGTGAAAGGTTTCCCCTGCACATCCAGCTGCATCACAGGAGACTCTGAAAGGCCTGGAGATGAATACAGCCTGAAACAGTTGCTCTGAGGGTGTGAACTGTTCCATTAATTTCAGTGGGTGTTCTCATCTCCCTCAGGAGAGCTTTAGAGCCTGGAATATGCACAAAGTAGGCCTGTTCTCAGCTTCCTATCCAAAGCGGCAGGACTTCCTCAAATCCTGCCTCACATGGGAGGTATGGAGGAGGGCCTCAGACCCTCCTAAATGGGCATGCACCCCCCTGAACCCAACTCTCATGAGGGGGAAGTAAAGGGGGGGCTGACCCCTGTAGATGGGCCCAGAGCCCCTAGATCCTGGCTCACACATGGGGGCAGCAAGAGGATCTTGGACACCACCAGTGGGGCAATTGCTCCATATCTCAGCTCATATGAGGAAGGCAACAAGGGGCCCAGACCATCACTAGAGGTGTAAGAGCCCCCTAGATCTGGGCACACATCTGGGAGGGGAAATTGTGGGGTTGACAGATGCCCCTGCTCCTATTCTACCCCAGTTCTCCTGCCACTCATCCCCACATCCCCCTTCCCAGTGTCCCTCTACCCCGAACTCTTCCCTCACCTGAGCCCCCTCTCCCATCCATCCCTATTTATGCTCCTCCCCATAACCCTACCCATTGACACCTAATATCTTTCCCCTCCCACCAAGCATTCACATGTCTATTTTTTTTACTTTGATTACATTCCCTCCAAAATTAAATTGCCACTCATGACTCACGAATTGAAGCAACTTCCAGCCACTCAGTCTCAAACTCCTTTTGTTTTAGGTGGGGGCTTGTGATTAATTTATCCTTCCTTCTGATAATTGAAGGGTCAGTTCACAGCCACCAATTTCAATGAGGTCTGTGCATCCAGTCATTAGCACCTTTCAGTTTAACAGAACAAGGCAGCAGATGGAAACTGTTTTCATAGGGCCTGTAACTTGGGAACCCATTGGTCAAATAATCCCAAATGTGGAGCATTAATGCTACCCCATACCTCATTAGGCACACCAAATTTCAAAGCAATCCAAGTAACCGTCCAGATTTTAGAGCACTTACAACAATTGAGCTTTAAAGCATGTAAAATGGTGGGAATGGGAAACCTCTAGCTGTTTTTCTGTACTGGTGCATGCAAAATGTACAAAATGTCCATTTTCTTAAACACCATTCTCAGCTTGGATCCCCCAAAGATTTAGTGGGTGCCATGCACTACCTTGACTGAGACCATTTTGACCCATATCACATCAATAGCTTGATCTCTAGCTCTGCACAAAAACAACCCTCATAGAAGTTTTTGGAAAATGAAATGTGCAGTTAAGCAGGTACTTAAGTCCTTTGCTCAATAAGGATGGACACAAGCATGTGCTTAACTGCATTGCTAAATCAGGCCCTTAAACAGTGGATCACACTTTGATAAGCCTGGCTAATCCCCCTATTACTATCAGGAAGCTGCATCCAACCTATCCTTTGCCCACATACTTAACAAGCAAAGAAAGATGTTGGCAATGTTAAACGCTTCAGTACTTACGCATCTCTTGGCCCTTCCTGAGAGAGATCGAAGACTTGGCGTGGATTCAAGTACCACATGAACATCTGGAGAACCTTAGTGCCCTGTTAGGATAGAAAATGGAAGGAAAATAAATGAGCAAATGAACTAATGACTCTTATACGTAATAATATTTATTATTAACTTAATCTTCATAATACCTGTCATTCATTTGTGTTTTACAGAACAAAAGCAAACAAAAAAGGAGTATTTACTGGCAAGCCAAAGCAAAAACTATCCATTGTGACAGATGATTGCCCTAGAGAACATTCACGTTGCCTACCATCCCATTCTTTCTGTATTTGTAGCCTCTTGGGGCAGGGACTGTCTTTTTATTCTGTGTTTTTATAGTGCCTGGCACAATGGGGTCGCAGTCCATGACTCAAGCTCCTAGGTGTTACGGTAATAATGAATAACAACAACAACATATGTCCATTGAATTTAGAATGCAGATGTGTAGTGGCTTCAAGTTCACAGTAGAGCTAGTTGGAAAAACTGTGATGGAACCATTTTCATCAGAAATCCCAGTTACAGCAAAATCAAGATGTTTTGTGAAATAGTTCCAAGTTTGTTGAAATTTTGTTTTGGAGAAAAGCGTACAAAAATGGTTCTGGAAATGTTGAACGTCCCATTTCAACATTTCCTGAAACAAACATTTTTATTTTTCATTTAAAAATGACGTTTCATTTCAATGTTTTATTTTAGATTATAACAGAACATAAATGTTTTAAAAGGTCAAAATCAAAACTAAACAAAAAAAATTTCAGAATTTTCCTTTGCATGGAATTTTGAAATTTTTGTAATGATGTGTAAACCCATTGTTTACTTCAGCTCTACTTGCATGACCAGAGTGTTCAGCCTGCTACTTACAACTTGATAATGGAGCAATATGCCTAAGCAACAGCATCATGCTCTGAGACTCAGTTTTCTAGAGCACCATTTCCAACATATTTACAATTCAGGACTATGTGGCTTTACAACATAAGATACGTGGCCAAGGGATGTTGAGAGATTTCTCTGATTAAACCAAACCAATGGTAGAGCAGGAGGATGACAGGCGATTACTTTGGAGAATCAGAGAGCTCCATTTCTGTGGAAAGACTGAGGTTTCCTGAAAGACTCCAAGCCGCTATTCTGGTTTCCTCTCAAAGAATCAAAACCTGGGAGGAAGATTACACTGAACAATCCAAACCTCAATTCTGGTGGGAAGAAGATTCACCAGGAAGGGTCCAGTTCTCCATTCTAGGAGTCTGCATCCCAGGTCACATGCAACCCTCCCTTTCTGTGACTCACCTGAAATCACTTTATGACACATAATTTAAAGGAATTTGTAGAAACTTTGTGACTGGGATCAAGTTGATGCCTTTACCTGATTCCCTCCACTTTTTGGATTGACAAACACCAGCAGTGGTTTCATGAGCAGCGAAGAGATGGGCTTTATCACAAATGGTCGGCCTTTGTTTTCCTGCAAAATCAGAAGTGTCAGAGTACTTTAATTAGAGCTACACAAAACTAATGCTAAAATCTCTAGCAAAAAAAAAAAATCACAAAGCATTCTCAATTCTGTTTTTAGAGGCTTTTGTGGTCATGAAAGCTGCTAGATTAACAACCCCTGTAACCTTTAGTCAGAAAACCGCTATAGCATAGACAACAAGATTCCCTGTGCACCCCCTCATCATGCCTCAACTATTCAGCCTAGCCTATTCTACCCTAGAGAATAAATCTATGCATCCCATCTAAAAATGGGAGGATAAGTCAACCTGGGGCTGGCTGATAGATAGACATGCTAGATTTTAACTGGCAGTCTAGAGATAAAAATATCCATTCAGTCCACCTTTCAAATACTATTAATTAGGACTTACCTCATTGCTTCTTTTGCTGGCTTTTCTTTTAAAGGATGTTCTCTTCTTCCGCCGGGTTGAAGTTTTTAATGAGTTCTATGAAAAAGAAAAAAAAAGGATACATGAAAAGCAAAACAAAAAATCAAGTCAGCCCCAGAAGTAGCCTCATTTAAGAAGCTCCTTCATGCATGGTCCGTTTGGAGAATGATACAGTGTCTGGCACATGCTTGAAGTTTAGATCACATGCGTCTCATGCTTTACACTTCCACACCACCATTGATGGAGAAAGCCACACACGGAGACCAGACTGGTGCTTTGGAACTGGAAGCTTTCCCACGCCGTGGGGAGAAAAAAATCAGATACTCCCAGAGACTCACATAACACCACATGTTGTACCTGCCAACCCTCCCAATAGGGGTAGGAGACGCCCGTTTTCCCTCCGGGGCTCCAGTCTCCTTCCCAATCAGGCTCGTCTCCTGGTATGGAGACCACCTGCACAAAAATGTAATAAAACATGATAAAATGAGCTATTTTTTCATGTTTAAAAACCAAAACAAAAGCAAAACAAAACAAAACCCCAGTTTTAGCTGTGGTGACCACCATGACTCAACATAATGCATGCCACCACTGCATATGATGCTGGCAGACAAAGTCAAACCTGACCTACCATGAAACTAGTGTAATAATCTGATAGAAAACCTCCTCTGAATTCTTAATATTTAAGGGTTTCATTTTTCTAAAATAAAAACAAACAAAAACCTCTGCCACTCTATTGCAGAAAAATTAGTTAAAACAAATAGATACTTTGTAGGACCTACCAAAAAATTGCAGTTAACTAAAAATACTTGTCCTGCCATGAGTGCAGGGGGCTGGACTAGATATGGGAAAAAAAACTATTCCCCAGAATAGCGCAAACTTCATTGATGGTGGAGCACAAAAATGTGCTGAAGTGGTCAGGGCCAGACAAATTGAGGCTTTTCTTTTTTAATTACTGCAGTTGTTGAATTAAAATAGCTATATCCCTATAAATTTTCTCCCTATTCACACAGTGCTGAGTTTCAGCTGAGTTGGAAACACTGAGAAAATGGACTTTCCCCACAGTATTTCAGCTTAGTCTATTCAAAACTAGGAAGTACAGTGGGGCAGAAAATTAAAAGAAAATTTGCAGAACTTCTAACCTCAAGAAGTGAACAAGTTCCATTCCATTTTTTTCCCCAAAAAAGTTCAAGTCACTCTTATTTTATCCAAACTGATCTAGACATCCCTACTGAGAAAAATTTCACTGGCCCAGAGAACTGTGAGTGGACACGGCAAAGCTATTCATCAGAATCTGCTGTTTTTACTCAACCTTCATCTTCAGCCAACAGTCCCGTTACATTAAATAGTGTATTTACTGGATTCACTGCTTGATTCCCCAGTGACCAGTTCTGGCGTTTCAAACCAGCCAATTTTCCTGTTGCTTTTCACCATGCATAAAGGGATCAGCATTTATGTTGCAGTCCCCGTCAATACCTGGCCCAAGCCAGAGAAGCTAATAATCCAACCAGTGGACCAAATTTGGTTATGAATCCTGGTCACATGCCACCTGAGGCATGTTGCACCTATGCTAAGAAGCAGGAGACTGGCTCTATAAAAGTGCTCTAAACTTCCCGTGATTTGGTGCATATGAAAGTGCACTAGAAAGCATCATTTGCTATAAGGCTGCACTGACAGGGGTAGGTGGATGGTGTGACGTTGCACATTATATGATTTTATGAAAATATGCTAATGTCACTGGAATATGCTTCATGCAAAAGGTCTCTTGTAAGGTACCATTACAAAGCTTATAATCTACTGAGTGTGATCATCCTATTTGTAGAAATGTATCACTCTTGTATCTGAACCTAGAAATATGAAATATAACTCTGAGGGCCTATTGTAATTATGCAAAGTGTGGGCTATTAATGGCGGTTTGGAATCTTGATAACTCCCATTAACCAGGACAATTGACTGCAGATGGCTCTGTTTTACCTGTAAGTCTTCCTGTATATGTGTGTGCTGGCAAGTGGGCAATGAAGTCTTACAGTGACATGTGATCATGTCACCTCAACTGGAATCCATCTTTAACCTAGTGCTTTTCCATTGAGAAGGGGGGTGTGGGTGGGAACCCAGAGGGACAAAGGGTTCCCGCCTTATGCAAAAGATATATAAAGGGGGTGGAACAGAACAACGTGGAGCAGCCTTTATGAGGAATCCCCTAGCTACCACCTGAGCTGGAACAAGGGCTGTACCAGGGGAAAGGACTGTGCCCAGACTAGGAAGGCATCCAGTCTGTGAAAGCAACGTATTGAAACATCTCTGAGGGTGAGATCTTATCTGTATTCAGTTTCTTACTATATTAGACATAGACTTGCGTGTTTTATTTTATTTTGCTTGGTAATTCACTTTGTTCTGTCTGTTACTACTTGAAATCCCTTAAATCCTACTTTCTGTATTTAATAAAAGCACTTTTTACTTATTAATTAACCCAGAGTATGTATTAATACCTGGGGGGGCAAACAGCTGTGCATACCTCTCTATCAGTGTTATAGAGGGCAAACAATTTATGAGTTTATCCTCTATAAGCTTTATACAGGGTAAAACGGATTTATTTGGGTTTAGACCCCACTGGGAGTTGGGCATCTGAGTGTTAAAGATAAGAACAGTTCTGTAAGCTGCTTTCAGTGAACCTACAGCTGTTAGGGGGCATGATTTGGACCTGGGTCTGGGTTTGCAGCAGGCTAGCAAGTCTGGCTCAAACCAGGCATGGCACTGAAGTCCTAAGCTGACCGGGCAGGAAAGCAGGGGCAGAAGTAGTCTTGGCACATCAATTGGCAGCTCCCAAGGGGGTTTCTGTGATCCAACCTGTCACAGATGGATCATATATATCCTACTAGTTTTTTCACTCTCAAACAGTGCAATCAGACAGAAGGAGGATACGAAGTTTAAAATCAGTGTAATGAAGCAAAAAACATTGCTTCATTTATAGTAATCACTGTAGAGATTCTTAGATTCATTCTTCAGAGCTTCTCCCTGGGAGGATTTTTTCTTGAAACCTTGTCACAAAGCGAGACACGGAGTGGCCTAGTGGATAGAGCACTGGACTGGAACTCAGGAGATCTGGCCTATATTCCCATCACTGCCACTGGCCTGCTGGGTGACCTTGGGAAATTCAGTGTTTCCTCATCCGTAAATGGGGATAATGTTACTTATCTCCTGTGTAAAGGGCTTTGAGTTCTACTGATGAAAAGCACTATATATAAAGAGCTAGCACTATATTAGAGGCATTGATTATACTTACCGGTAATTATTTTACTGGAAGAAGCTGACAATCTGCTATTTAGTGGAAGGAACTAAACCCAGTACAGTTCTTCTGGATAAAGCCAGGACAATTAGGTAAAATAGCATTATCCTCATTAAAAAATAACCATGTGTAAATATATTTGTTGCCAAATCATGTTGTAACATAGCTGCTTTTTTGCCATTGTGGACAAAAAAAAACCCATATTATAACTTTGATAGAAGAACATGCCTTGGTCTCTGTATCTACCAGGATTAAAATATAATAGTATTTTGTATCTGCACACACTGGCAAGAAAAGACATAATGTGGTTTTGTCAAAACTATATTATGCTACAGTGTTTAAGTATGCCTATTTTTGTGATGTTTAGAGAGCCTGAATGTTTGCTACAACTTAGCAACAGTAGCTATACAACAGGTAAGAGGCAGGGGCACTGGTTATACATGTGCAAGGTTTCATTTCAAACTGGTAAAAGAATAGCAGCCCTGGGAAACCACTGGGGTATACATGGTGAGCTGAAGAAGTTATTGCATGTGCCATCTTGTCCATATCGAAGTCTTCCTTCTCCACAGGAAGAGTATGGGCGTTTTGACAAAAACTAAATGCTACTCAGTGACATTCCATCGACAGTAAAGAACACCTGTAAGTGGACAGGCCTGTATGTAAATCGTGGATTGTCTCTAAAAGAGGAAAAATCTCCTTGGTGACAATAATTTTGTCCTTCTTCAAAGATAAGAAGCACAGATCATATTACATCATGGTCATTGGAAGTGTTCCAAGCCCACTTAGATAGATTTATGGAAGGAGTAGGACAGGGCCCTCCTTGAGTAATGTCAGGTGGTGAACTGACAGTCTTAGGTAGATCCTTTCATCTAGAATGCTGCAGATTTAATTTTCAGCAGTTCTGAGCCGCAATAGCTCCAAATTACTTGAACGGGAGCAGCAGGTGCACAGCACCGATAAAAGTCTGACCCTATGATCTTCAGGCAGTTCACAAACTGAAATGAGACACAGATAATAGTCTCAAATCAGTGGCTTCAGCCAGCAATACAGTAAGAAGAGAGAGTAGCCCAGTAGTAGACAGCTTTTGCAAGCTCCTTATGAAGGTTCCAAAGAGAAAGGAAAGCAGATTCACTCACCTCGATCATAAACCCTTTCTTAGCATTGGGATCCAGTTACAATTACTGCCTCTGCTTTGTATCCAGAACCTCAGAAGGAGGGCTCTCTCTGTAACTTCATCACCCAGATCCTTCTCATCAACTGCTCCTCTCTCCAACATGCGCACGCACGCACGCGCGCGCGCACACACACACACACACACACACACACACAGAGCAAGTCTGTTTAACAACATTCAGGCTGCCAAGTATCAAATATAAAAAAGGACACTAGCCACTGTAGATACCTGCAGTTGCTAACTGGAACACTTAATTTATCTGAACTCCAGGAAACCAGACCCAGAGGCACTGAAAAGCATTAGAGAGGCTACAGAAGAGGCTCATACAATGAACATAATGAAGGAGGTATTGAGAATTTGCCATCTATATAAATGGGTCATTACATATAGGGATACCACCTGTTCCAAAATTATCCAAACTGTTCTGAATTTCCTTCATCCTGCAAACAGAAGCTTGCAAGAAGTAAAAACTCCCCATTTTAGTACAGGCAGCAGGTCACCTAAGGCAGATTGATCTTATGCAACTACATCGGGATGTTGCATCACCAAGACACTGCTGGGAGCGAGAGGGGGGCCTGTTCTTTATTCAAATAGAGTATTAGAAAGGTGGTAACCCATGGTCCATATAATGATCATGGAAAAACAATAAAAACAGAAAGTAAAACTAGGTGAAGAGTCTCTTCATGAAGCTCTCTTGTTTGCTCAGAAACAACCACCAAAAGGAAGTACTGTAAGGGACATTGCTAGAATCCATTTTAAATTAATAGAAAATCCAGTCCAGGACTTATGTGTGACCAGTCTGAGTTGTTAATAAGTGGAGCTGAGCAAATAATTTATAGTAAAAATGTTACTAGACATATTTATTTCAGGTCATGGAACATCTACAAACAGATTTCTGTTTCCATGTATTTATTCATTCATTAAATTTCCTCTAATTTATTTATGAGTTTTTATTTATTTTCTCCATGGATTGATTGCTGTGAACGTCTGATACTATCAGAAATCCAGACTGTGTAGATGGGTCAAGTCATTCACAAGTTAGAGCTGGTCAGAACCAGTGGTGGGGGCAGTTTCAGTGGAAAATTTTGACTTTTCACTGAAAAACTGAAAATTAAAAACTTTGTTCTAATGTCCACAATTCAAAAAGGACATTGATAAATTTGAGAGGGTTCAGAGCAGAGGCACGAGAATGTTTAAAGGACTGAAAAATATGTCTTATAACTGAAGCTAGAGAAATTCAGATTGGAAATAAGGCATAAATAGTTAACAGTGAGTGTAATTAACCATTGGAATAATTTACCAAGGGTTGTGGTGATTCTCTATCACTGCCAAATTTAAAATCAAGATTGGATGATTTTCTAAAAGATACGCTCTAGTTCAAAGAGTAGTTACTTCAGAGAAGTTCTCCGGTTTACATTATACAGGAGATCAGGCTAGATGATGCCAGTGGTCCCTTCTGGCCTTGGAATCTATGAATCTATAAATTCCTACTAGGGTTGGCTTTTCTCACCATTATTTGGGTTTCCTTGGTGGGTTTAGGGTTTGTTTGTTTTTTACATTCCAAGGGGGTCCTGATCACACTCTGCCATTAGCATTCAGCCCTTTGAGAGGTTTCCACCACAAGAGAGCATCTATTCCGGTGGTTCTTCCTTCAAGCAGCCTGTCAAAGGTCTCTAGATCACTAGATTAAGATAAGATTCAGTAATCTGAGGACTGGTGGCTTGGCATTTTTGTTGCAGCAAATTTTGTGACATAGGTCATGGGGCTACGGAGAAGCAACACAGGCATCAAAACAGCATAGCGCCACTGCGGGGAGCCTGGGTAGTTGGCTATCCCATGCACAGGTTGTATGCCATGTAGCACAGAATCAAGTCTCACTTATTGTGGAAAGGGGACACCCTAAGTAGGATACCTGGTAGGTTCTGGGGAACAAAACACATGGGGCTGGCAAGAGAACTAACTATTCCATCAGTTATTTCCCATGTCCCTTTTCTGGTCTATCCCAATAATTTAAGTTAAACTGGGTATTATCAATAAAAATGGCTGTGTCCTTTGCATCATAGACCAGTGTTGTGCATTCACTCTGAATAGGAGTCTGGGGATAAATTACACCAAGTACATTGCATTTACTGTTCTGAATTATCGACCACCACCCCCACCCCACCTCCTCACCCCCCACATGCAAAGTAGCTCCATTTGCTTGGGTGACCCTAGTCGTGAAGAATGCAGTCAGCACCTTCTCTGGAAAGGGGCTCTGGAAACCCTTTTTCCCCTGCTGTGTTGAGCAATGTCTTATCCCATCTAAGATATACCAAATCTGGTGCAAACGCTGACAAGCTGAAAACTCATTATCTGCAAGCATTTGAGCATAATGTTCAGCAAGCATTCATGTGAGTAAAACATGATCGTCCAAACATCCATGGAAAGTGAATGGAAAAGGGAACTGAGCACAGCCATGGCCAATTCATGTTTCAATTCAACCAAATATTTGTGGAAAGCTTTTTTTCCTGTATTTGCCCAGCTCTACTTAATGAAACATGCTTGAGTACCTAAAACATAGAGGATTCTTGCAGTCCGTTAGATGAACTTGCAATAAGAAGAATGAACTGGATTGCTTAGTGCCAAAATCAGGTTGATCACTTATTGCCCCAAACGAGACAATGAAAGAATCCTTCCGGAGGGGTAGATGAAAGAGTGAGATAGAGGTTCATAATCATCATGGGTGTAGCTGGGTGTGAGGGGCATGGACAGGGCAAACAAACATGCTTTTGTGGAGGAGTAACCAGGAGCAGAAGCCAGGCTCACCCTGAGCTGCCAAACAGCATCAGAAACAGACATCAGCATGCAGTTACCTGAGCTTTCTTCACCTTAATGATCCAGGTGGGAGGCACAATGACAGCAGCATGAGCCCCCAGGGAACACGGCTCCTCGATGTGATGTAACATGAAGCAGGTGACTTTGTTGTGAAACTAGCGAAGGGAGAGCAGAGCCATCAGTGAGGTGGACAGAGTGCAAAAAAAGGAGAAAGAGGGAGAGAGAAAGGCATGGTAGGGACAGAAGAAACAGGGAGAGATGTGTGAGGCACTGAGGAATATACCCAGCTCAACTTCTTTTCCCAGTCCTCTGGACCAAGAGAGTCTTAGGAACATTAACCAAAAAATCCCACCTCCCCATTTTCTCATCCTTTGTCAAACGTGTCCCCTACCCCCAAAAGACACCCCTGCTTACATACACATAACAGTAGTAAGACCAAATTCTAAACAGGCAATATTATACAAAATGGGAATCCCTTTTTCTCTGAACCAGTAGCAGCAATGGAGTGCTTGAGAGCGAACCCTCTTGTTACCCCAGGAGTGGTCTTGTTATACTCCAAAAGGAAGGAGCTACATTCAGCTCTCCTCTACCAGAAGAACAGACTACCCAGGTGTAGCATCCTTGGGGAAAAGAAATAGAAAGGGTACAAATAAGGAGATTCTAGGGGGCTCTTTCCTCCCTAATAAATGAGCACATAAAACGACCAGGATAAATGAAGTCAAACATGATGTTCCTGTGTGGGCAAAACTACCCCCAGCATTTACACAGCCCCACCTCCCAACCTCCGTTCTAGCCACTTACCGCCTGCTTGCACCAGGAACAACTGATGGCCACAATCTCTTTACTGTGGAAGGAGAATTTTTGCTGAAATCCCTGGGATGGCAGGAAGAGATAGGAGAGGAAGGGTTAAGCTGCTTTCCATCACATCCACATACTTCCCATCACATGAGAAAGTTTAGCACCTTTAACTTTTGTCACATGACTGAGCTAGATCAGTTCAGGGCGGTCATATACAGTCTTTCACATCTCTTGGCTGTCCTATGAATGGACTAAGGTCCCTGGGGGCTCTGAACTGTTGCACATTACTGCAATCAACAGAATATCATGACATACACAGTTCATAAACACCCAACAGGTTAAATCCACCATTGTTATTTAGCTCCCTACTATTATGGAGTGCCATAGTTAAGGTTGTTACTGAGTTTCCATTATAAAACCAATTTTGGCCTCCACGATAAAATCTATAACAAACATCTTATCAACCTCAAAGTTAGAAGATTCTACCTGGGGACAGATAACATTTTATGGAAAATTTGAAGTGACTCCTTTCATTTAATATATGTAATATTAAATTATAATACCCTAAAAACAGAGGTGTTGGACACACGTCCCAAATTAGTCGTCTTCCCTCCCCCATCCCCCACAACTTTGTAGCAAAAAAAAAAAAAAAAGAATTAGTAAAAAGAGAAAAACTATTTTCATAGATTTGAATAGAACTGTGTGAAATTTAGAATTTCTATCCTGCAGGAAATACCAACATTTCAACATTTGTATTGTCTCATATCTGGATTTAAAATTACAATTTCAATTTTTGTTAAGAGAACGTAAATTTCAAAACCTTTAAATTTAGATATTTTCGATCAAAGCATTTCAGCATTCCCAAAATCAAAATGTTTCATTTCAGTTTGTTGAAATGACCCAAAACGCTTTGCTTTGAGTCATTTCAACTTTAAATTGAATTTTTCGATTGTGGCACATTGTCTTGTGGGAGTTGTAGTTCATGAGGCTGATGCCCCCACTCTTCCTTATGGGCCAGGCTCTCTGGCTAGACAACCTCTCCCTTGATGCACCCAGAATCATGTGACTCCCATGATATATCACACAGAGTCTGGGAAGAGGAAAATCCACATGGAGTATGGGAAATGTAATCCTCCAATAGTATGGGAACAAGGGCCTCAACTATGACTACCATCAGCAATGTGCTGATAGGGAAATGCAGCTTAATATTTATAGGGTGACCAGATGTCCTGATTTTATAGGGACAGTCCCGATATTTGGGGCTTTGTCTTATATAGCCGTCTTTTACCCCCAACCCCCGTCCCGATTTTTCACACTTGGTGTCTGGTCACCCTATACTGAACTGATTCAAAAAATGTTTCAGATCATCTCCACAAAACACAATAGTCCAATTTGAGTCAAATCAAGTCAAAACAAAATATTTTGTTCAAATTTTTCCATCGGAAAATCAATTTTTTTTTTCACAAAACTGAGATTTTGCCATGGAAAATTTCAATTTAGCAGAAACTGCATTTTTTCATCTGAAAATCATTCCAATGGAAAATTCCCAACCAGCTCTATGCTTTAAGGCCAGAAGGGACCATTAAATCATCAAATATGATAGCATGTATAATATAAGCTGTGAAACTTCACCGAGCTACCCCTGTATTGAGCTCCATAACTTCTGATTGACTAAAGTATATATTTTCCAGAAAGGCATCAAGTGTCAATTTGAAGAATTCAAGAGATGGAGAATCCATCATTTCCCTTCATCATTTGTTCCAATAGTTAACCACATTCATTGTTAAAAAAAATTGAGTTTTATTCCTAATTTGAATTTGTCTGACTTTAACTTCTTGCCTCCCTTGGCTCTTGTTATGCCTTTCTTTGATAGGTTAAAGAGTCTTTTACTATCTGGTATCTTCTCCCCATGAGGGTCAATGACTTATCCACTGTAATCACGTCACCTCTCAATCTTCTTTTTGATAAACTAAGCAGATAAGCTAAGCTTTACTTGAATCCCCTAGCTGACATCCAGTGTCCAGGTCCAAAATGGAGTTGTTTGAATAGTTATTAAAATTTGATTTAGTAACAGTGCCAGGGAACATCTGCTCCCCTGCTTCAGTAATCAGCATGCCTTTTATCATAGCTTCTGTGGGGGGAAGGAGGAGGGCAGGCAGGTGCAGACGAGCAGGCAGATATTATTGGTCAGTGCCATGAAGAAAGAGAATTAAAACAATAAACAAAAATAATCCAAACTGGATTATCCAAATTTGGGCCCTTCACTTATCCAAGTGAAGGGCCCAAACGTATCTAGTTTGTCCCCGCAAGATGTGGTTTAGGAGACCACAATCAGCACTCTGAAGAATGGAATTCTCTCTCTGCCTGGCCAATGTGAGAAGGTGCATGTTGCAGCTGTCTGTCCAATACTTAGCTTAGGCTGTACAATATGTCCCATGCCAGAGCCCCTGGATCAAATTCAGTCTCCTGAGGCATCACACCTTGGGACCTCCACACCTATACCTGTTTTGTTTTGTTTTTTTCATTTTTAGTCCCCTACAATCTGTTGATTTCAGGGCTTAGGGGCCCCTCTCTCAACTGAAGGGGCAGGCTTTTCACTGTGCTGGTGGGCTTCACCCACCAATCCTGTCTATGAAATAGGCCCATTGACTTCACAAGCACAAATAGCCAGACTGCCTCCTGATTGGGCAAACCTAGTACATCATTTTATGTGGGCCCAAAAATCCAGTCTCAGATCTATAGTATGTCTGACAGGAGTGACTGAGGACTGAGGACAGTTAGAGACTGAGGACTGACACTGGGCAGATTGATTGCTAACTAAGGGCTTGTCTACACTTAAAACTCTACAGCGATACAGTTACAGCGTTGCAGCTGTGCCACCGTAGCACTTCAGTGTAGATGCTACGGTTCTGACATTGGCATATGTAATCCACATCCCTGAGAGGCAGTAACTATTTGGACAGAAGAATTCTTACATTGACATAACGCTGTCTACACTGGGGGTTAGGTCATCTTAACTACACCACTCAGGGATGTGGATTTTTCACACTCCAGAATGATGTAGTTAAGCTGATTTAATTTTCTAGTGTAGACCAGGCCTGAGTTTCTCATAAATCTAATTCCTCCCTCCTTTGAAAAAAATATTTTGGTTCCTGGTGGATAGAAACAGTTTTTTCCAACTGGGTGGAAATACTTGTCTCCCAAACATGCAACTAAGAAAAAACAAAATCTGGTACATTTTGTTCCAAGGGCCGTAAGTGGTATTTTTTTAAATTGAACAGCTTGCTTTGTTTCTGGGTGAATCTTTTTTTTTTTTTCATTTATTCTGTAGGCTATTTGATTTCTTATAGAGTTAATAGTGAAAATGACCCAGCAATAAAAATATAATAATGATTACTTAGAAGTAAAATAGCACTATTCTTCCTCAAATTGCTTTACAAATATAAGCTAATCTCTCCTCCTGTCAGGTACGTTAGTAAATATTAAGAACCTGAATTTATATATAGGGAAATTGATGCAGTAAAGTGATTTATCCAAGGCCACAGTGGGAGTTGGTGAAAACAGTGGGATTAAAATATTGGAGTTTCCCACTCAAGTTTCCACTCAAGATCAGCTTGCTGGCCATTGCCCCCGGCTTCTTCCTGCCTCCCCTCTGAGTAACATAGAAAACTAGAGTTCACTTTTTCTTTGCTGTTCTTGGGTTGGTTTGCCTCCATTCGCTCCTGAAAGAGGTAGAATTATCCCACAAGAAATACATTGTGTGGTTTGAGAAACACAGGTATGGAGCACTAACTCCATATTTGAAATGGGGTTGTTCCATTAATGCCTGATTCATCCCTTTCAGGTGTAGCATGTAAAACTATATGTTGTGAGTTCTTCTTGTGAAAATAAATCACATCGGTGCAGGCTGGAGGAAATATATTTGGAGGAAGAGAGCTCCTGGATCCCCAGATTGCATTGGGATCACAACCTGTCCAAATAATTGGAGTCAAAGTCATATTAGCAGCTTCCCATATATAAAGGAGCTATAGACCATCAGTTAATCACCTCTGATTTCTGTTCTCCAATTGATCTATAGAGTGCAGAGCTTGCACTTGACATAAGCAGACTAAGCAATTACTTCAGGCCCCAAGCAACTGAAGGGAGCCCCCTATTAGTATGTGTTGCGGGGCGGGGGGCATATTCCTGCTTAGGGCTCCCAGTGGGCCAGCACTGGCACTGATAGGGTGGGTTCCTTCATAAGAAACCTCAGGAAAAATCTCACGATACACTATCCTGTATCAGACCATCGGTCCATATAATCCAGAAACCTATCCCTCTACCCCACCTCCCAGCAGTGGCCAATGATGCTTCAGAAAGAAGTAAGGCAAAAAAATAAACTAACACACTAAGCAAATGATGTATGGGGAAATTCATTCCTGATCACAGGCTTATGACAAGAAATATGAGATGCGATTGCCCCTAAATCTTTATCTTGCATAACAGTAAGTATTATTAATGTTCATTACAATATTTTCACTATCTAATTCAAGCCATGGGATTTGACTGATGACCTCCTACAATAATGAGATCCACAGGATGATTAAGCACTTCATGAAAAATACATTATTTTATTGCTCTAAATGTACTTCCATTTCATTTCAATGACTGTCTCCTTTATCTTGCATGATAGGGGAAGTTAAAGGATGGTTTTAAAGGCAGAGGCACAAAAAGTATTAGAGCACAAAATAAGCAAATATTTGGTTATAGAGGAGGTCACTTTGCCATTAAAATACAAAGGCATTTTTCTTGTTTGTGTTTTCTTTTACCCTTCCTGGTTTCTGGACAGAGAGCTCTACCAGAACATATGCACTCAAACTTTAACTCTGTGTGTATTAAGGTGTTATTCTCTTTGCACTTCTACTGACCTCAACCTCAGGGGAGCCATGTCTTTTGTCAATTCCAGTCCGGACTGGTCATGTAGATACCATGAATATGTCAAGTGTTGGTTCTGGTACAATATGCACTGACTGTTCTACAAGCATAATGAATCCCTTTGACACCAGCACTGGAGATACAAAGCAATTCCCAGAATGGCAAAGGCACAGTAAAACATGGCTCCAATGTCATCATGTGTCATGTCAGCATAAGAATGCTGCATTAAGCCTCTCATGGCTGGTGCTTACATGCCATCTGCCATGAAGAGGATACTGCATCTTACTGCAGCTAGTACCTTAGCTCAGTATCCAGGGCCAGTTTGTTACATCTGATTTTCTGGTTCTGGCTAAAAAATACATACCACGGAGAACCTGACAAGACATGGGCTCTGCCCTTTGTCCACACAATAATTAACTGCTGAACCTGAGAAAAGAGAGATTTCAGAAGGAAGAGAAGAGAGAGACAGTAGCATAACCTAGTTCTGGAGAAAGGAAGTTATGATTACATGTAAATTAATTTCACCACCTCTTAGATGCTTGGAGGACTGGAAGATATGGGAGAAAAGGTCCTATAGGGAGCCAAGTTTTCTCTTATCTTTTCTATAGCCTTTGGAAATGGGTTTTCAGAGTCTGTACAGCAGAGGATTCATTGACAAATTCAGTCTAACACACTGAGAACAATTACGTGTCAGGGATGAAGGAATGTTGCTGGACTATAGTGCCCTAGGCATTTCACTTCTGGAGATCTGGGATCGGGTCACAAGTAAAATGAATTTGCTGTAACTATTTTGGTCCCCATTTGTGCACATCAGAAACCCACCATCCCATTTGGCATGATCATCATTCCCTGCTCAAGAGAGGGCTGGAATAGAATAATTAAATGGTTGGGAAGAGCTACCTGCTGAATTGAATCTATCAGTGTTTAGAAAATCCTGGCGTAATCATTATGATGTACATATACCACTTACCTTTCCACACTGCTTACACTTTCCTTCCTGCCTCCGCCTATGCACCCAGTGATGTCGGACAAAGTTCTGCAGGAAAGGGAAAAAATGAAAACATTAATAAATGACAGCATCCTATCTTTACAGAGCACCTTTCATTCCTGATCACTTTCCAGCCATATATATACACAAGAATCACTTCAGCCATGACTGAACTGCAGTTACTTTTGGAGCAAAACATGGCAGCCATTAAGCAGCAGTACTACCCAACAGTTTATATTGGAAAATGAAAACACCGTACACAACTGAAAGTGCAGGAGGAATCTAGGTAGACAGCATTCATTACCCAAATTGGAATCTGGACAGAAACCCACCCTGCTACTCTCATACAAAAAGAACAGAGTACAGTCCAGCAAAGACAATTATAATATCATCCCAGGGAGAAGAAGTGTCCTTAAAACACTATGTTTACCTATGGCATAGGGCCCACTTCTACTCCTCATTGAAGTCAATGGGAGGAGAAGTTCATCAATGAGTTCAGTGGGAGCTGGGTTTGGTCTTATAAGGCAAGAACATAGGTTGTCCTACAGGTCCACACAGGGGAACAAGGGGGTGTAAGGCGTTCCTTTACTCCCCGACATGGGCTACCCACACATGGATCACAGCACGGAGGGAAGGAGAGCAGTATCTGCAGGGCTGCTACCTCCCTTTCCATGCATGTTGCCTTGACTTTTTCCCCTCAATACACCAGCCAGCAGAGCTGAGCTAATGTGGAAGGGGATGTAATCTGCATCTGGTACAGACTAGTAGCAGTTTTCTTCCCCTTGGAGAAAGGGAAGAGCCAGAGACATGCTTGTAACTCTAAGATTATATCTACACTCAGGAACGGCGCCAGGGTTTTTGCTGCCCTAGGCGGCAGCACTCTTCCTCTGAGCATTCGGCGGCGGGGGTCCTTCCGCTCCGTGTCTTCGGGGGCAGGTCCCAGAGCGAGTGAAGGACCCAACGCAGAATTGCCGCCGAAGACCCGGAGCGAAAGGACCCTGCGCCACCAAATTTCCACCAAAGGCGGCAAAATGCCAACCCCCAATTCCTGTCGCCCTAGGCAACCACCTAGGGTCACCTAGTGGAAGCGCCGGCCCTGTCTACACTGCAAGTGAAGGGATGACTTTAGCCTGAGTAGGCATACCCATGCTAGCTCTAATGTAGTTAACAGGGGTAACAATAGTGGTGTAGATGGGCTAGCAACCAGTGTATGTACCCATGCTCCCCAGCAGGCTTGCACTTGGCTACATCTACACTTGGAAGGGTGTGACTCCCAGCTAGCAGAGACATATTTATGCTAGCTCTCCCCAAGTTAGCATTCTAAAAATTGTAGTGTAGCCACAATAGCATGGGCAGCAGCAAGTGGCAGCACAGTAACCATCTTGAGTGTGTACCCAAGGGGGTCCGGGAGGGTTTGTACTGAGGGCATACTCGCTCAGGGAGAGCCAGCGTACGTCTGTGCAAGCTGCAGATCGCACCCCTAGCACCAAGTGTAGATGTAGCCTCAGAGCAGGCTTGGAAGGTTTCAATTTTTATTGGTCAGTGTTGATAAACATGGATTGCACTGTACACACACAAACCGACGAAAAATACTTCCATCGATAGTAATCGACATAGGCAAAGAAATATGCTGCCTGAGATCTTATTGCAGTTTGATTTAAAGCTGTTCGTCGTTTCGCACATTTTGACACATGATGTCGACAATTTGTGCTTTAACAGTTATAAAGCTTTAACTTTTTGAATCTCGACATTCATTGTTATTAAATAATTACCGTCTGATGCCCCCATAATTTCCCCAACTATGAAAATTTAAATTGATAAAAATAAAAAATGCTGAAAATCCATGATTTTGTGCAACTGTGAACATTTAAGTACATAAAAATAAAAAGACACTTAAAAATAAACATCAATATTAAAGGTCAAAATAATTAAAAAAATAAAAATAAAATCCTGCCAACCCTTCCTAAGAGTCACCAGATCTGCTCCTGGGACAGCACAACTAGGCACTGTCCCTTGCTATGGATTAAGAATAAACTCTCAGTCTAGCCCATAATTTATACCGTACCCTCTACCCTACACTTTAAAATCTTTTCCTGAACTCTCAGACTTCCTTTTAACAACTAATACTATCTGGCTTATCAATGAAGCTGGGATATTACACAAGCAAAACAGCTCAACTTTTTTCCTTCCTTTTCTTTATTTAAAAAAAAATCTAAACATCTAGGAAATAAAATGTGAAAGCCTGACATGAAGACAGGAAATAAGTTTCAACAACTATAATGACTCTACTTTGCTGCACATGTGCTTTTTTCTGTGCCTGTTTATTCTTCTTAAATATATTCCTTAGGGTTTATGTCATTAAATACATGCTTAAATACTGTAAAACATGCAGCATCTGTAATGTGGCCAAATTCAGACTGCAGTTGGAATTAACTTTTGCATTTCTTGAGGTTTTGTCATTTTTAATTCTGTAAGCTAACAAGAGACTTGAAACACTGAAAACACTATTGGCAAAGTGAGGGGAAAGAGGGTGAAAGAAAGGAAAGAAATAATGGAGAGATGCAGCGATAGTAAAATCAGAAAGTCTGGTTGAAAGACAGGAAATAAGAAAGGAAGAATATGAAATATAAGTAAGAGCAGGGCTGGCTCCAGGCACCAGGGCAGAAACAGGTGCTTGGGGCAGCCACTGGAAAGGGGCGGCACGTCCGGGTCTTCGGCGGCAATTTGGCAGCAGGTCCCTCAGTCCCTCTTGGAGGGAAGGACTGGCCGCCGAATTGCCACCGAAGAATGAAGCAGCGCAGTAGAGCTGCCGCCGGAGTGCCGCCGATCACGGCTTTATCTTTTTTTTTCTTCTTTTTTTTTCGCCGCTTGGGGCAAAAAAGCTGGAGCCGGCCCTGAGTAAGAAAATATGAAAAAAAGGATGATTGGGGAGGAAAAAAAAAAAAGAGAGCGGATGAGGGAATATGGAAAGAAAATAAATTGATGTTGTTGATGTAACTAATGTGGCTATTTGTCTAGAATTCCTTTTATATTCATTGTGAAGAAGAGAATGTGTCCCAAAGGGGCCAGTTCTCTTTCTAAGGCTCCAGTGAGTCTAAAAGCACTGTTCCTACTCCACAAATCATAGATGGGAGCAATGGTTAGTCATAAATTACTTACTTCTCTTGGAGATCTGGAGCCCCCCTCTCGGAAAGTTGGTTTGCACCGGAAATTAATCTGCCATTAAAAGCAAAGCAAACAAATAGGAAAAAAAATCAATATTGTATAGGAATGTAAACAGAAATCAGAGGTGGCTGTAAATGTTGACAATGTGTATGGTAATATAATGAGTGAGAACTGTTCCCCTATATTGTATTAGACCAGCTCTGCAAAATCCCTTTTTCCAAAACATACTAGCTCAACTAAAAATCCAGTGCCCCAACAAAGAGATTCACCTTGATGTTAAAGAGCATGTGTCTGCGTGCACCTGCCCAAACAATCCACGTCTTGTCTCCCCATGTCTCTAAACAGTCTTTTCTTCACCATGTTGTGGCTGTCTGTTCAGCGTCTCTTCTTTCCTTGCCCTCCCTCTCTTAAAAGGCAGCACTGCATCAGTTTAACCTTGCTTTTCATGAGCAAGGTTACCTTTGCAACCAGAGGCTGGGCTTAAGCTGGGGGTTTTAAAGTCAATGGAAGCTGGGCATCAAACTCCTTCAGGGCTCTATGAAAATCCCAGGTTTATTCCTTTTTAAATAAAAAGAACGAGGAGTACTTGTGGCACCTTAGAGACTAACAAATGTATTTGAGCATAAGCTTTTGTGGGCTAAAACGCACTTCATCAGATGCATGCAGTGGAGAATACAGTAGGAAGATATATATACACAGAGGACATGAAAAAATGGGTGTTGCCATACTAACTATAAAGAGAGTAATCAGTTAAGATGGGCTATTCTCAGTAGGAGAAAAAAAACGTTTGAAGTGATAATCAGGATGGCCCATTTCCAACAGTTGACAAGAAGGTGTGAGTAACAGTAGGGGGAATATTAGCATGGGGAAATAGGTTTTACTTTGTGTAATGACCCATCCACACCCAGTTTTTATTCAAGCCTAATTTAATGGTGTCAAGTTTGCAAATTAATTCCAATTCTGCAGTTTCTCATTGGAGTCTGTTTTTGAAGTTTTTTTGTTGGAGTATTGCGACTTTGAGGTCTGTAATCAAATGAGTAGGAAGGTTGAAGTGTTCTCCGACTGGTTTTTGAATGTTATAATTCTTGACGTCTGATTTGTGTCCATTTATTCTTTTGCGTAGAAACTGTCCGGTTTGGCCAATGTACATGGCAGAGGGGCACTGCTGGCACATGATGGCATATATCACATTGGTAGATGTGCAGATGAACGAACCTCTGATAGTGTGGCTGATGTGATTAGGTCCTATGATGGTGTCCCCTGAATAGATATGTGGACAGAATTGGCAACGGGCTTTGTTGCAAGGATAGGTTCCTGGGTTAGTGTTTTTGTTGTGTAGTGTGTGGTTGCTGGTGAGTATTTGCTTCAGGTTTGAGGGCTGTCTGTAAGCGAGGACTGGCCTGTCTCCCAAGATCTGTGAGAGTGAGGGATTGTCCTTCAGGATAGGTTGTAGATCCTTGATGATGCACTGGAGAGGTTTTAGTTGGGGGCTGAAGGTGATGGCTAGTGGCATTCTGTTACTTTCTTTGTTGGGTCTGTCCTGTAGTAGGTGACTTCTGGGTACTCTTCTGGCTCTGTCAATCTGTTTCTTCACTTCAGCAGGTGGGTATTGTAGTTGTAAAAATACTTGAGAGAGATCTTGTAGGTGTTTGTCTCTGTCTGAGGGGATGGAGCAAATGCGGTTGTATCTTAGAGTTTGGCTGTAGACAATGGATCGTGTGGTGTGGTCTGGATGAAAGCTGGAGGCATGTAGGTAAGTATAGCAGTCAGTAGGTTTCCGGTATAGGGTGGTGTTTATGTGACCATCGCTTATTAGCACTGTAGTGTTCAGAAAGTGGATCTCCTGTGTGGACTGGTCCAGGCTGAGGTTGATGGTGGGATGAAAATTGTTGAAAACATGGTGGAATTCCTCAAGGGTTTCTTTTCTATGGGTCCAGGTGATGAAAATGTCATCAGTGTAGCGCAAGTAGAGTAGGGGCATTAGGGGACGAGAGCTGAGGAAGCGTTGTTCTAAGTCAGCCATAAAAAAGTTGGCATACTGTCAGGCCATGCGGGTACACCATAGCAGTGCCGCTGACTTGAAGGTATACATTGTCCCCAATGTGAAATAGTTGTGGGTGAGAACAATGTCACAAAGTTCAGTCACCAGGTTTGCTGTGACATTATCAGGGATACTGTTCCTGACAGCTTGTAGTCCATCTTTGTGTGGAATGTTGGCGTAGAGGGCTTCTACATCCATAGTGACCAGGATGGTGTTTTCTGGAAGATCACCAAAGGATTGTAGTTTCCTCAGAAAGTCAGTGGTGTCTCGAAGATAGCTAGGAGTGCTTAAATGAAAACTTAGATTCTGCAGACCATTCACATCAGAAATGTTGGGACTCACCCTGAATGAGTAAATAGATTTTTCCACCTCTTCATCAAGCCATTCCCACTTACCCACCCACAAATCCTGGCCAGACTAGCAGTGCCTCAAAAAGGATCAGCTACATTCCCTGTTTCTGAGGGCAGAGTAGAGTACAGGCCAAGAGGCGCTTTCAGAAAACTGAAAATATTAAATAGATTGGAAACAAAAAGAAAGGATGAACCAAATGGTTGAACCAAATGGTTGTGGGGAAGGAAAAGGGAAGAAGTGGGAGAAAAGGAGATGCAGAGAGAATAAAGAAGTAATGGGGGGAATACTGAGAGAGAATAAAAGGGAGAGGATGATGGGAGAGGTGGAAAAAGAAATGATGCATTTAAACTGAAGTTACCAATGGACCTCAGGTTTGCATCGCCACATAAAAAGAAGAGTCAAATTTCCTGTAGCAAAATGAGAGCTCCTTATAATCCCAGCTTATTTCAAAATGTGTCAGTAGTAGCAACACAAAATTGTAATTCTTAATGCCTGGTCTTACAGGAGGCAAAATGCTACAGTGTAAAAATTTTACATACACATTCTGCAAATCACCTACATAGAATCATAGACTATCAGGGTTGGAAGGAACCTCAGGTTGTCATCTACTCCAACTCCCTGCTCAAAGCAGGACCAATCCTCAACTAAATCATCCCAGCCAGGGCTTTGTCAAGCCTGACCTTAAACACCTCTAAGGATATGTCTACACTACCCACCGGATCGGTAGCGAGAGGCGGAAGCGGAGTCGATGGGGGAGTGGCGGCCGTCAATCCCGTGCCACGAGGACGCGAAGTAAGTCAATTTAAGTCGATCTAAGATATGTCGACTTCAGCTACGTTATTCTCTTAGAATAGATCTTAGATCGATTCCTCCTCCCACCCAGTGTAGACCAGGCCTAAGGAAGGAGATTCCACCACCTCCCTAAATAACCCATTCCAGTGCTTCACCACTCTCCTAGTGAAAAAGTTTTTCCTAATATCCAACCTAAACCTCTCCCACTGCAACTTGAGACCATTACTCCTTGTTCTATCATCAGGTACCACTGAGAACAGTCTAGATCCATCCTCTTTGGAACCCCCTTTCAGGTAGTTGAAAGCAGCTATCAAATCCCCCCTCATTCTTCTCTTCTGCAGACTAAACAATCCAAGTTCCCTCAGCCTCTCCTCATAAGTCATGTGCTCCAGCTCCCTAATAATTTTTGTTGCCCTCTGCTGGACTCTTTCCAATTTTCACACATCCTTCTTGTAGTGTGGGGCCCAAAACTGGACACAGGACTCCAGATGAGGCCTCACCAGTGTCGAATAGAGGGGAATGATCACGTCCCTCGATCTCCAGGCAATGCCCCTACTTATACAGCCCAAAATGCCGTTAGCCTTCTTGACAACAAGGGCACACTGTTGACTCATATCCAGCTTCTTGTCCACTGTAACCCCTAGGTCCTTTTCTGCAGAACTGCTCCCTAGCCATTCGGTCCCCAACCGGTAGATTGCGATTGACTGGTTGATCATGGAGCTTCGGACAGTTGATCTCAGTTTCAGTCTAGGGTTGCCAACCCTCCTGCAGCCAAACTAGGAGATCGGCCACTAACAGTTCGGTGGCACAGCGGGGCTAAGGCAGGCTTCCTGCCTGCTCTGGTCCCGCGCTGCTCCAGGAAGCAGCCAGCACATTCTTGCAGCCCCTTGCGGGTGCAGGGTTCTCGCGTACTGTCCTCGCCTGTGGGCACCGCCCTTGCAGCTCCCATTGGGAATGGGAACTGTGGACAATGGAAGCAGCAGGGGTGGTGCCTGTGGATGGGAGGAGCGCACAGAGCCACCTGCCCCTCCTGCCCCAGAAGCCGCTGCCAAACATGCCAGGGCAGGCAGGGAGCCTGCCTTAGCCCCACTGCGCCACCCCCCAGAACCGCCTGAGGTAAGCAGTGCCCAGCTGGAGCCTGCACCCCAAACCACTCTGGCACCCCAACCCACTGCCCCAGCCCTGAACCTCTTCCTGTTCCCAACCCCCTGCCTCAGTCCAGGCCCCCCCCTGCATCCAACTCCCTCCCAGAGCCCACACCCCACATCTCCTCCTGCACCCCGACTCCCAGTCCTGAGCTCCCTCCCATACCCCAATCTGTCCCAGAGCCTGCACCCTGTACCTCCTCCTGCACCCCAACCCACTGCCCCAGCCCCTTTCCAGAGCCTGCACCCTGCACCCCAACCCATTGCCCAAACCCTGAGACCCCTCCCAGAGCCAGCACCCCGCATCCCTTCCTGCACCCCAACCTCCTTTCCCAGCCCTGAGCCCCCTCCTGCACCCAAACTTCCTCCCAGAACCCGCACCCTGAACCCCCTCCTGCACCCAACTCCCCTGCCCCAGGCTCAGCCCTGAGCCCCTCCCATACTCCAAAACCCTCAGCCCCAGCCCAGAGCCCGCACCCCCTCCCACACCCCAACCCCCTGTCCCAGCCCGGTGAAAGTGAGTGAGGGTGGGAGAGAGTGAATAACAGAGGGAGGGAGGGAGGAAGTGAATGGGGCAGGGCCTTGGAGAAGGAGTCGGGAAGGGGCAGGGCCTCGGAGAAGGGGTGGGGCAAGGGTGTTTGGGTTTGTGAGATTACTGTTATTTCTACATTTTCTTTGAGATAGATCCTGGGTTGCACTTAAATTCAAAAAGTGATCTTGTGCTTAAAAAGGTTGGAGACCACTGCCCTAGTTTGATTGCCAGAAGCTGGGAGTGGACAACAGGGAATGGATCACTCAATGACTGCCTGTTCTATTCATTCCCTGGCATTGGCCATTGTTGGAAGACAGGATACTGGGCTAGATGGATCATTGGTCTGACCCAGTATGGCCATTCTTATGTCCTTATGTTGGAACAGGAAACAGCATCATAGAGTTTAAAGCCAGAAGGGACCACTAGATCATCTAGTCTGACCTCCTGTATATCACAGGCTGCTACCACCACCCAGCACCTGCCCACTAAAACCAGCAATGGAAATGGGACCAAAGTAAATGAGACCCACAGGAGACTAGACTGTTATGTTCCAGTCAAATATTAGGAGGGATCGAGGTGCACCAGTGCTTAAGGTCCCTACAATGACAGGGAAATGATTAAGTGAGATATACCCAGATAATCTTAACAAGTATCCCACACCCACATGCAGCAGAGGAAGGCAAACCCCCAGACCCCCCCAAAGTCACTGCCAACCTGATCTGGAGGAAAATTTCTTCCTGACCCCATATATGGTGATCAGTTAGACCCAGCACATGTAAGCAAGAACCATCCAGCCATGCTCATGAAGGAGAGACTGCTTGATACCAACTCAACACCCTATCCAATGTCCCATCTCCACCTGTAGCCATCTCTGATGCTTCAGAGGAAGAAGATTAAAAAACTCCCAGAATACAATGGGGGAGGAAGGGATTCCTTCCTGACCTTTGTCAGTGGCCAACTGAAACCCTGAAGCATGAGCTTTAGGCACAAAACCAGAGTGAGCCCCAGGGCTATTAAGCCCTCCTCCCATATCACAAGCAACCCCATTGTACAATGGCACTCATAAATTTGTCCAGATCTCTCTCTAAACTAATTACATTGTTTGCCACCACAATTCCTATTGGAAGGCTGTTCCAGATCCTTCTTCCTCTGATGGTTGGAAACCTTTTTCTAATTTCCACCTTTAATTTGTTCATGGCCAGTTTATACTCATTTGTTCTTCTGCCAACATTGTCCTTTAGCTTAAATAGCTCTTCACCCTCTTTGGTATTTACCCCCATAATATATTTAAAGAGAGCAATCATATCCCCTCTCAGCCTTCTTTTTACAAGACTAAACAAACCAAGATCTTCCAGTCTGCTCTCCTAAGATAGAACCTACATCCCCCCTAATAGCTCTTCTCTCCACCTCTTCCAGTTTAAATCCATCTTTCTTGAATACAGGTGACTGGAATTGTACATAGAATTCCAAATGAAGTCTTACGAATGCCTGGTACAAGGGCATTAATACTTCTCTATCTCTACTGGAAATGCCTCACCTAATACATCCTAGGATTGCATTTGCCTTTCAGAGCCGCACCATATTGGTGGCTCATACTCATCCTGTGATTGACCCACACACCCAGGTCTCTTTCCTCCTCAGTCATTTCCAAACTGAGCCAACAGCTTGTATCAGAAATTCTGATTATTAGACCCTAACTATATGACCTTGCACTGTGTACTACTGAATTTCATCCCATTTCAGTCACTCCAGCCTTCAAGGCCATCCAGATTTTCCTGTGTAAAATTCCAGTCCTCCTCTGCGTTGACTATGCCTCCCAACTTCATATCATCAGCAAATTTAATTAGCGCGCTCCTTCCTTTTGGTGCCGAGGTCATTAATACAAATATTGACTAAGAATAGTCCCAAGACTAACCCTTGAAGAATTCTCTGCAGTCTGATAAGTCACCTTTCAGCACAATCCCTTGCACTTCTCCCCTTTAACCAATTCCTTAGTCACTTTACAATGTTTGTACTGATCTCCATCTTCCCTAATTTGACTAATAATTTCCCATGTGTTACCATGTCAAATGCTTTACTGAAGTCCAAAAACATTAGATCTACTGCACTTCCCTTATCAAAAAAAATCAGTTCTTTTCTCAAAGAAGGAAATCAGGTTACTGCAGCATGATCTACCTTTGATAAACCCACACTGCATTACTTTCCCTTTACCTCCATGAATTTAAATTATTCTTTTCTTCACAATTTGCTCTAAAGCCTGGCATTTTACTGAGGTCAGACTAACAGGTCTGTAATTGTTCGGATCACATTTTTACCCTTTCTTAAATATAGGTATGATGTCAGCTATTATCTAGTCATATGGTACTATCCATGAATAGACACAGGTATTAATCCTTGTTACTGGACTAGCAATCATGTGCTGGTTCTTTCAGTATTCTGGGATGGAATTATCTGATCCCCAAAATTTGAGATTTAAGTTTTTCTTCCACCTCTGATGTGGCAATTTCCATTTCTATATACTCATTTCTATCACTCACAGTGTATTCATGCGCATGTTCCATATTACCATTGTTACTGAAATCTGAGGGAAAGTATTCATTTAGTTTTTGGGCCATATCTAGATTATCTTTAATCTCCTTCCTATTCCTCTGAATAGCACCCGAACCTCATGCTTCCTTACTCTCTTTTTACCTATTATTTAATTTTTTTGGCAAGAGCTAAGTCAGCCTGACTTTTAGTAATTCTCACTTTATTCCTGCATTTTCTAACCTCCACAACGTAGCTTTCTTTGCTGATCAGCCCCTTTTTCCATTCCATATAGGCTCTCTGCTTATGCCTAACAACCTTTTTGAAGTGGTTATTCATCCAGCTGGGTTTGGAGTCCATCCATACAAGTTTTTTCCCCCCTTTCTCCGGATGCAAATTTCAGATAGTTTTTGTAAAACTAATTTGAAGAAATTTTAAGCTTCTTGTACATTTAAGTCCTTGAGTTCTTCAGTCCAGTTGACTTATTTAACTAATTCCCTTCCAATGCTGTTCATCTGAAGTCTTGCGTCCTTGTTTCACCATTGAACTTTGACAGGATGGAAAAAGTCACCTAAATTCTAATTATTTTAGTTAAAATTGACCCCAGGACAGAGGAACAAGCACCACTAACATCCCATAAAATGGGATTGAAGAGATGTGCAGATCTTGGGATAGCCTCTGCATTGGGACAAATTTCATACTCTCTAGACTAGTAGAAACAAACTAACATTCAACTCAATGGCCTTCATCTGAGTGTGCACTTTCTCTTATTACTTGGGACACCATAAACTAGTAGAGATGTAAGAAATTATCATCACTTTTGGTAAAACCGGTCAAGAATAATGGATCAATGCGATTTCGTCTTATTTTACCTTCTGCTGCGTTAACTGGAATGTACTAAAACTCACTGAAAAAAGAACCCCAACAAATTTGTATTTAATGACGTTTTGCAAAACTCATCCAAATCAGGGAAAACTAAAAGCCTTTTCTAAAGGGCTGCCCTGCAAATCTTTGACGTATTACCCACTTCTGTGCAAGAATCAGTGTCAAACACATGGGGTAAAATTCTGACCCCATTCAAGTTAATGGCAAGATTCCCATTGACTTCAGTGGCACCAGGATTTTCCCCCATGAATCCTATTGGGAAAAATTCATCCTGTAACTGTTAATTTATAATCAGGAATATATGTATTACCAGATGAAGGAGCATTGATAGAGAACTGCATTATATGATCAATATATTATTGGATTTTGAAGGTTTGTTGAGGTTTCTTTAAAGGCAGTTGTAAGCGGGATAGATATCAAAATAAATTATTTACCAAGGCAAGGAAAGATTTACAAAATATTTCCAGTTGTAACTCAAAGTGCTAAATTCCGAAAGTTTAGGAGCAGTGAGAATCTAGGGAACCCTATTAAAATATTTATAGAGGTTGTTGATCTCGGATTCCTTTTAACAATGGCAAGTGCCATAAATTGAGTGATGCTGTTGTAGTTGTGGAATTCAGTGACTGGCAAGTATGTATGGGATAGGAAGCAGGGCATTGTCTATCTTTCATTTTTAGTCTACATCATCTTCCCCTATAACTAGAGCAGGTTAACAATATGCTTAAGAAAATCAGTATAAAAAAAATCATACTTTCAAAGTTGTTTCTGTTTCACATGGTTCAAAATAGACCTGTTTTGGAAATTTTTCAAAAATTTTGATTAAAAAAATGCATATCAAAAGCATTTTTGAAACATTATTGAAATTTTTCCATTTACTATAAGCCAATTTAGATAATTATTTAGGTAACAATTCCAGCTAAAACTGGTAATATTTTAATTAAAACATTGCAAAACATTTAACAAAAACAAAAATAATCGTAAAAGTCAATTTTTGCATTTTGTGTCTTAAAAACAGCTTTTCCTATAGAAAAAATTCCATTTGAAAAATTCCAACCAGCTCTATCTATGATATTATGAAAGCATTGTAATGTATTTGACATACAGTACCAGAAATTAAGCTCATGGGATTTTCAGGATAATACTCAGTTATGGATTTAAAAATGTGTACTGTACATTCAATATTCCAGCAGGTGGTGTCCTCTTACCTTCTCTAACTGTTCCATGCATGCATTGTGGACCACAATCTTGCAGGCAGCACACTTTCGTCGGAGAGCCGATTTCTACAGCATTTAAGAACAATGTGGGTGAGAGTGTATGGAATGAGGGGAAATCATTTACAGAAACAAAATCATTTATCAGAAGCCAGACAGCTTCTCTTTCCCTCATCTTATCCAACAGGTCTTCTGGATTATCTTCAAAATCTGATTGAGCTTTATGTTGAAAAATGGCTTGTAGCTGAATAGCCAAGAATAAAGGTATAAACAGGGTAATAAGGTGGAACATGGGACATATGGCATGGGCATGTGGATGGAAAACAAGAACTAAAGGGATTTTTAATATAGTAAATAAAGTTACTGATGACATTTTGAATACGACTTCCTTATCAGGAACAGTCTGAAATGGAAAAGGGCATAGCTAGTGAAGAGACAAGGAAACACACACTTTACTGAGAGTTTCAGTAATGACTCAAGCCAAACTGGGGAAAAAGTTCCTCCTCTACTGTTCATATGAAGCACTGAATTTGATGGGGCATCTCTCTGACCAATGCCTTGCAGAAAAATCCTGTGTGATTTATTAGAGAATGATAATCGTCCTGCAGAATTTTGTTAACCAACCTATAAAATGTTATATCAGGAACATAAATTCTCTATTAAGTTATTTAAAGTGGCTTTACAATTCTGTACAAAAGAAATCATCTTCTGTTAATAGGTTTTTTACTGCAATTTTCATAGAATACTACTGGTCAAATTCCTATTAAAGTGAACACTAGATGTCCATTAAGCACAGAAAGCCTTTACCATAAACTTAATTCTTTCTTGTTCTTACACATACTTAATCATTCTAATGAGTCTCGCAAAAGACATTTTTACAGAAACATTTATGATTGAAAGACAGAAACATGATCAACACAATAAATTAAGGCTGATTTGCTTGCAACTTGCAGTCATTTTTATCATAGTCATTGAGAGCTTGTAATTAATGTTTTCTTTATAATTTTCAATATGTTATTAGCTAGATTTTGGAAGCAACAGCCCTCTTGTAGCTCACATAACACTAGTAAATTTGCAGTATTGTCAAATCATGATTTTTCTTCGTAAGTCTCTCAATTTTTGGTGTTTTTCTTAAAACGCCAGCTGATAGAATTATGATATAGCATAAGAATCTCAGCTTTTCATAAAAAGTAAGTTTCTTAGTCCTCATGATTGCAGAGAAAAGCTTGAAAACATGGAACACACGTACCTTAACAGCTTAAAGACCAGAAGGAAAATAAAAAGAACCAAACATTTTTTTTAAAAGCATCATGATTTGTAAACCAATCTCATGATTTTGAGCATTGGACTCATAATTTTTGAATGTTGGTGCTTGCAGTACTGATTCCAAGCATTAGTAAGGAAAGACTGGTGGATAAATCAGACTGAGTCTTTTCCATCCCATGTACTATTTATCAAAGTGTCAGCTCCAAAGGGTGAGAGTTCATATCCTGCTAAGGCCTTATGTTTATTAAAATTTCTATGCATTTTCCCATAAATGCAATTATAGATTAATTATTTCATACCACTTTTCCATTAAAAAAAGATATCTGATCTAAAAATATTTTATATGTAAAAAGCAAAGTAACAGAAAGGCCAGTGCAGCCACAGAAAGATGTAGCATCTCTAAAAAGATTCAAATTGGAAAACCATTAGCCATTTAAATGATCAAGATAAGCAAAAACATAATTAGAGTTAACTAGATTCTGCCCATCTACAGTTCACATACCCATACCAGAAAGCAGCACAAGTGCTACTTTGTGTTACACTACTAGATTCCCCACAACCCACAAAACCTTAAAACAAAAAAGAATTTCAGTCAAGAAAAGGCCAGGCAATTAAAAATTGTCAGTTCTCACATATGACTCCACATCTGTGGGCCTGTTGGCTGGAAAAGCCTTCAATCAACTAAGATTCCCACCAGCCAAAGGTGGACTAGGGTTTGTGGGGGCGGGGCCCTAGGCCAGAGCAAGTGGGGGTCCCTCCCCACCCCTTCCACCTGCAGTCCCCCTCTTCTCCCCCTGGTGCTCCTGCTGGGGAGCGGGGTCAGGGTACGGGGGCTTGCCCAGCACCATCCACCCAGCACTCATGCCAGGGAGTGGGGTCAGGGTAGGGGGGCTTGCCCCGCTCCGCCCGCATTGCACTCTTGCCAGGGGGAGAAGGGTTGGGGCATGAGGGCTCCCAGCCGGAGCATTGGGCAAAGCGGGGCAAACCCCTGTGCTCCAACCCAGCTCCCTGGCAGGAGCACCAGGTGGGTGGGCGGAGCAGGTTGGGGCATGGGGTCATCCATTTTTCCAGAGGCCCCGAATTGGCCAGGGCCCCTGGGCATGGGTCCCGTTGGCCCAGTGGCTAATCCACCACTGCCACCAGCATTTCCAAAATGGTCCTGATTCACCACGTTACTGCAGTTTTATTCCAGGGTAACAGCACTGATTTCAGTGGAGATGTCCCCTCATCAAACTGTAATAACACAGTAGTGAATTAGGCACAGTATACTTTTAAGGGTCTATACTACTTGAAACAGGCAAAATTCTCTGGGGTCTTAAGCTCAGTTCTCATTCAGGCAAACTTCTACTGACATCACTGGGAGCTTGCCCAAATTAGGACTCAGTAAACACCTCAGATTTCATACTATTAGTAGAAATAGTACAATTTTGAGAGGTTTTTAAAATTTTGTTTAAATAAAGAATTTGACCAATAGTTTTGATTCTTTCTTTCTATCTATCTGCTATGGCAAGGCACCATCCGTCACACTAGGAAATGCAAGTTCTCAAGCTTCTGAAGTAGTCTCTTAAACCAAAACTGGATTCATTGCCCTACAAACAGATATGGAAGTCTGAAACTCTTATACTCACTGCAAATTTGACTTGGCAACTGTCCTCCCCCAGGTAACACAGGTCCCCAGAGACATTGGTCTCCAGCCACAGATGCTCTCCATTCACTGCATTCTCCTGAGAAGAGATGATTGTTAAATTGGCTGAGGTGAGTACAGTATGTTAAAGAATTTGAATGCTAGCTTAAATTAAAAACAACGATGATTAACTCATCATCGCTTGTGATCTAAGCCACAAGTTTAGTGGTCTCATCCTAGAACCAGTCAGATACTTTTTCACAACACAAAACCATCACACTGTGTTTCATAATTGGCCATCCCTCTCACAAGAAGCCTGTTGTAGAATGATAGGGGTGCCGTTGGTCAGGACCGATATTTATTGACAGAGCTGTTTGGAGGAACTTTGCCTAGCACCTACCCACACTATGCCTAGGTTAAGCAGTACTATCAGTTCCTCACTTTCATCAGAATGAAATTTACCACTATATTTAAAATAAAAATTAACATAAAAGAAGTAAAAGACAATGTTATTGATTGTATTGATTGCAGACTAAAGAACCAGACCAGGAAGTGGAAACTACCATATCCAATGTAACTACAGGGGTATTTAGATAGGAGCTCTGAACAAATCATTTCTACCTGAGTACATACCACCACTCTCATGAAAAATGCCATTGGAATGTTAATGGCCAGAAGTAAGGACCTTGGGTTTACATCTAAAGAATGCCACCTCCTGCTGGTTAATGCTCTCAAAATCAAGCTGGTGTATTGGTGATCCAGCCATGATTCCCGGAGAAGTGAATCATAGAATTGTAGACATGTAGGGCTGGAAGGGACCTCAAGAGGTCATCTAATCCAGCCTCCTCTGCTGAGGCAGAACCGAATAAACCTAAACCATCCCTGTTTGTCTAACCTGTTCTTAAAAACTTCCAGTGATGGGGATTCCACAACCTCCTTTGGAAGTCTATTCCAGTATTTAACTATCCTTATAGTTAGCTTTTCCTAATATCTAACCTACATTTCCCTTGCTGCAGATGAAGACCATTATCTACCCTTAGTGGACACTGAGAGCAAGTGATCAACATCCTCTTTGTAACAGTCCTGAACATTTTTGAAGACTTATCTGGTTCCTCCCCCGTCCCCACCACCACCTTAGTTTTCATTTCTCAAGACCAACATACCCAGTTTTGAGAAAAGAAGACTGGTAACAGTCTTCATATCTGTTAAAGGCTGTTATAAAGAGGACTACAATCAACTGTTTTCCATGAATGAATCACCCAGAACACTTACTGAGCTTTCCTGAGAAGCCCACATCTATTTATCAAGCCCCGCCCTCCTTACTTCATGAAATCGGACAAAATCTCAGCCTGAGCAAATCTGGCTACAGAAAGATTCCAGTTTCCATCCTAATGTGATATTACCTTAATAGCAAAAATAAAATGGTGTACATGCAATATTTGAGCAAAGTGAATAAGCAAGAAAGCACACAGATCCAAAGTCCTGATTTTTAATCAGGAACCAAAATTCCCTAAAAAGAAACAGAACAGATTAAAAGTCCCTCCATTCACGTCATGTTTCTCCATAACTTTCCATTCAAGGTTTCTAAAGATAAAGTGGCCTATTTTCATAACCCAGTTTAGACCAAATTAGATTTTGTTCTCGGTTGTTCCTTAATGGGTCATATATTCATAGGGCCTGGTTTTCTATCAGAAGTTTGAATAAAACAAATCTGTACTCTGCTACACTTTCTGGCTGTGTTACGCAGGTCAGACTAGATGATCACTGTGGCACCTTCTGGCCTTAATATCTATGGGCCAGAGTCTCTGTGACTCTGCACCTAGTCATTTACACCAGTACAAAAAATGGGCATAAAATTTTACCATTCCCATCTGGTGGCATTTACACCCATTTTGCACTCACTTTCCTCTGATGTAAATGACTCCAGGATAGAACTGGTCAAAACTTGGAATTTCCATTCTGAGGAAAATTCTGACATTTGAATAGTTCCTTCAGTCACAAATCAAAATGAAAAAAATGTCATGGTGGAAATACTGTATCACCTTATCAAAAGGCTTTGGCCTAAAAATGTTCAAGCACTTTGGCTTCATAGTTTCTACTTTTATATTTTACTTCAATTTATGATAGAGACTATTATACAATAGCATAAAAATGTTCCATCAGAAATATTCAACCAGTCTTACTCCACAAGGTGCGGAACAACAGAAAAATCAGACCCAAAGATTTTAAGACCAGATGGTACCGCTAACATCATCTAATCTGACATGCTGCATAACATGGGAGATAAAAGGTGGCAGAGTCCAAATTATTATATTTATATTTCTGATGCATAGATAGTTTTCTGCTGGAGACTGAGTTGGGTGGACTACTAATTAATACTTTGCCTGGTTAAGTTGTTTTGCACTTGCTGGTGGAATTGTTCATGTGCAGAGATTTACTTTGTATCAGGAAAATAATGGAATAAGGCAAGTACAAATCCCACCTACAATTTGGGAAAAGCCAGAAAATCCTCCTGTTTAATATTTTGAAGTATGAGAGAAAACAAAATACAAAAAAAATTAGGAGACAGTCTTTTTAGCACTATCATGAATGTAACTTGTAGCTGCTATGATTCCACTTGTAAATTGAGACAGATCTTCTCCCTGAAGCAGAAGCAGCTGCCATTATGTGTTCAGATCCAGGCTGCTATAGAGGTGACACAAACACTGTGCTCTCTCAGATGGAGACTTTCCATTTATTTGTTCTTGTTTTGTTACTGACTTAATATAAAATAAAGTTCTTTTTGGTATAGGATTGCTCTTTGGGAATGGAAAAACGAAACACACACTGCCCCAATTTGAGGGGACATTAATATCCGCAGAATGGAATTTAGGGGGAATTGTAATTACTTGTGTTTCACCACAACTAGCTGTGCATATTTTTCAGCCTGTTAAATTTGGTTTCTCCTTTCAGAAGTGCCCCAGCCTAGTTCAAAGCCAACCAGATTTAGTGAAGCCCTTTGGCCCTCTCATATGTGTCAGCTCTGCAAGCTGCAGTCAGAGTAGTTTGAAACACAATGCAAACTAAACTGGATAATTTAATTTAGAGTGGCAAGCAGCCATGGATATTCAGCCAATCAGATCACCCAGTTGGCTGAACATTCCAATTTCAAATGAGATATAGCATGACTTGTAGCAAAAAGAAAGGATCTTTCCATAATTCCTGTCATGGAGAGAGCTTTTCAAAATTATATATGAAAGAATTTTGAAGTAAACCATTTAAAGGAGGAAAAACTTTCAAACGAGCCAGGCTAAGAATTCCAGTTTAATGCCATTTATTTGGGAATTTCCTTGTTTGTTTGTTTTTAATATTTAAAAATACATGAATACTAAACAAGGAGCCCAAAGAGATGTAACCATGTGATATTTCTAATAATTTGAAGATACGCAGTATCAACTTTATACCAGCAAAGAGTCCTGTGGCACCTTATAGACTAACAGACATATTGGAGCATGAGCTTTCGTGGGTGAATACCCACTTCGTGGGATGCATGTAGTGGAAATTTCCAGAGGCAGGTATGAATATACCTAGCCTGACTCACTCTTGCTTGCATATTTTTGTTAAGGGCAGCTGTAGTCTGAGTGCCCCTGAAGACAATGGAAGGTAGAACCCATTTTGAAAGTGTCCAGTCCTTCATGGAATTCTCTGGGAAGAACATTACGTGTCACAGAATCATAAACATGCAGAGCTGGAAGGGACCTCAAGAGGTCATCAAATCCAGTGCCCTCATGCTGAGGCAGGACCCAGTAAACCTTGACCATTGCTGACAGGTATTTCTCCAACCTGTTCTTCAATCCTCCAATAATGGAGATTCCACAACCTCCCTTGGAAACCTATTCCAGATTTAAATATCCTTATACTTAGAAAACTTTTCCTAATATCTATCCTACATCTCCCTTGTTGCAGATTAAGCCAATTACTTCTTGCCCTTCCTTCAGAGGAAATGGAGAACAATTGATCACTGTGCTCTGTGTAACAGGGTTTAACATATTTGAAGACTCTTATCATGCTCCCCCCTCAGTCTTCTTTTCTCAAGATTAAACATGCCTCATTTTTTCAACCTTTCCACATAGGTCAGGTTTTCTAAGTCTTTTATCATTTTTGTTGTTCTCCTCTGGACTCTCATCGATTTATCCACATCTTTCCTAAAGTGTGGCACCCACAATTGGACACAGTACTCTAGCTGAGGCTTCACCTGTGCCAAGTACAGCAGGACAATAACCTCCTGTGTGTTATATGTGACACTCCTGTTAATACACCTCAGCATAATATTAGCCTTTTCCACAACTGTATCATATTGTTGACTTATACTCAGTTTGTTATCCACTATAACCAGAGATCTCTTTCAGCACTACTCCCATCTAGCCAGTTACTCCCTATTCTGTATTCGTGCATTTGATTTTTCCTTTCTAATTGTAGTATTTTACACGTGCCTTGATTGAATTTCATCTTGTTGATTTCAACCAATTGTCCAATTTGTCAAGGTCATTTTGAATTCTAATCCTTTCCTCCAAAGTACTTGCAACCGCTCCCAATTTGGTGTCATCCGCAAATGTTATAAGCCCACTCTCCACTCTATTATCTAAATCTTTAATGAAAATATTGACTTGTACTGGACCCAGGACTGACCCCTGGAGGATCCCACTAGACACACGCTCCCAGCTTGACAGCAAACCATTGATAACTATTAGTATGGTCTTTCAACCAGTTATGCACCCACCTTATAGTAATTTCATCTAGACCAGATTTCACTAGTTTGCTTATGAGAATGTCATGTGGGATGGTGTCAAAAGCCTTACTACAATCAAGGTATAGCACATCAACTGCTTCCCCCGACCCCAAGCCCCTAGGCCAGTAACACTGTCCAAGAAGGAAATTAGGTTGGTTTGGCATGATTTGTTCTTGACAACTCCATGCCGGCTATTCCTTATAACTATATTATCCTCTTTGTGCTTACAAACTGATTATTTAATAATTTTTTCCAGTATTTTTCCAGGTATCTAAGTTAGTCTAATTGGTATATAATTCCCTGGGTCCTCTTTGTTCTCCTTTTTAAAAATAGGTACTATGTTTACCTTTCTCCAGTGTTCTGGGACCTCACCCATCCTTCACAAATTCTTGAAGATAATTGCTAATGATTCCAAGATTGCTTCAGCTAGTTCCTTAAGTACCCTAGAATGAATTTCATCAGGCCCTGCTGACTTGAATACATCTAACTTATCTAAATATCTTTATCCTGTACTTTCCCTATTTTGACTGAAGCAAAATAGGCATTAAACACTTCAGCCTTCTTGATTTCATCAGTCATTGGCTCTCCTTCCCTGCTAAGTAGAGGACCTTCACTTTCCTTCATCTTTCTCTTGCACCTAATGTATTTACAGAACCTCCTCTTATTGTCTTTTATGTCCCTTGCTAGATTTGACTCATTTTGTGTCTTAGCCTTTCTGGTTTTGTCCCTTCATGCTTATGTTATTCTTTTGTACTCCTCCTTAGCAATTCATCTGTGTGTCCATTTTTTGTAGGATACCTTTTTGATTTTCAGGTCATTAAACAGCTCCTAATGGAGCCACATTGGCCTCTTCCTGTTCTTCCTATTGGGAAGAGTAGCCTCCTCAACTGAGGCTTTTATATTGTCTCCTTGAGAAATGCTAGCTCTCCTGAACTCCTTTATCCCTTAGATTTTCTTCCCCTGGGACTCTACCTACCAGATCTCTGAGTTTATTAACATCTGCTTTTTTTTAAGTCCTTGGTCCTTATTCTGCTGCTCTCATTCCTTCTTTTCCTTAGAATCATCAAATCTATCATTTCATGATCACTTTCACCCAAATAGTGATCCCTTCTGATTTGCAACCAATTCTGCCTTGTTGATCAGAATCAAGTCTAAAATGCTGAAAGAGAAACAGCAAAAAATAATTGCTCATCCTAAAAAATGTCTTCAAATACAGGCTATACACAATTCCAGTGATTTTTAACTATATGGGAAGACTGGATTCACTACTACTTCCTGAGGTGAGAGCTAAAGAAGCGGCTAGCTAAACCACACTACACTTTTCAAAAGAGGTAGTGGCATAGCCACATGCAAGGATTCCCCCTATTAGTGAGCCTCTGATGATGTATGTCTCTTCCTATCTGCATACTTGGTTCCCAACTACAAGACTTAGTTTTGCAGAAATATTAATAGGAAGAGACATCATTCAGTGTACAAATTAACAGAGTATATGAAATGATGATTTACAAGGGAGACCATAGACATGGAAAAGAAAAGCATTCATCTGGATTAATGTTGTTGTGACAAGTCAATACAAGTGGGATTAGAGTTGATACACTACATTTTATGTGTATATATAAATGTAGAATATCAATATATACAAATACACACACATACTTCAATCCATTGTTCTTTAAGGTAAGGGGCCAATAACTCTGGCTAGAACCACATACCAAAAAGAGGCAGAGTATGATGAAAGCATACAGATTCACATGTATAGGTGTAAATACATCCAATGGGCAATATGGGCACCCTTATGAAAAAGTCCTATATAACTGAATGGGAAGAATAACCTTTTTATACTTTTTTAAACATCTAAAACTCTCACTGAAATTTTATAGTCTTACCAAACAATCCTGTATGGGCGGTTAAAAACAGAAGCCTATGAAATGATACCATCTTCTATTATATTACATTGGTTTTTAGAATAATTTCAATAGAAACCTATTTCTATAGAATCCTACATGTTTCATTCCTATTAACTTCCACAAGACTGTATAACATGGCTATAGAGTTATAATAGTTTCCCTCTAAAGAACACTCAACATACTCCATAGGTCTATGTAAATTGTCCATTCACAGAATGTACACACCGGGGTCCAATCCTAAATTTTGCTACTTCAAAGGATACAAAAGTGGGCCCTATATATCCATAAGTCCTTCCAACTGCCCCTTTAAAGGATGTTTATCATACAATCAAAGGCCAAACAAGTGTTCCTTCAAAGAACATACATCATAGATCCATACACTGAATATTATTATTATTTATTGTATTACCATAGTGCCTAGGAGCCCTACTCATGGAGTAGGACCCATGGAGTAGGACAAAAATACAGTCACTGACCCCAAAGAATTTATAATCTAAGTATAGACAAGAGACAACAGATGGATAAACAAACAGACAGGGGAGTACAAAGAAACAACGTTGGCCAACATGATAGCCAGTCATATCAGCACATCACCAGCCGAACTGTTGTCAATTTTTTTGTAGGCATCATAGAAAAGGGAAGCTTTAAGGAAGGTGTTGAAGGAGCATACTGAATTCATTTTGTGGATGTTTACAGAGAACTCCTCCCAAGCGTGTGGGGCAGCATGGGAGAATGCACAGAGGTGCTCATTTGAAAATCTAATAAGTGGACAATGGAGGCTGGTATCATCTGCTGATCGGAAGCAGGAGTCACATACAACCTAGAGCAGTGGTTCTCAAACTTTAGTAACCCAAGGACCCCCATTTTGATTTCAATTTTTTGCATACCCTCAAGCCCCCGCTCAGCCCCATGCCCCACCCCCACTCTACCCCTGCCCCTCCTCTTCCCCACCTCTTTTCGCCCCCTCCTCTGAACACGCCCCATTTCTGCTCCTCCTCCTCCCTCCCAGCGCCTCCTGCATGCCGGGAAACAGCTGTTCCATGGTGTGCAGGAGGCACTGGGAGAGAGGATGAGGAGTTGATCAGTGCGGCCAGTGGCCCCGACACGATTCTGCCCCCTCCCCTGAGCGCGTCCCATCCCCGCTCCTCTCCCTCCCTCCCAACGTCTCCTGCATGCCGCTGAACAGCTGTTGAGGAAGGGAGAGGGGGGAGGAGTTGATCCGCGGGGAAGGTGGACCCCCTTGAGTACCCTCGTGGGCCCCCAAGGGGCCACAGACCCCAGTTTGAGAAACGCTGCCCTACTGGAAGAATACACACTACACATCTTTAGGGAAGGGCTTACTCCATATTGCCCTATGGCTATAAAAGCAGCTTCTCAGGGGGTATACAGGTTACAGCAGTGCTGCAAAAAGAGATCACTAAGTTAGAGAGAAGCCAAAGGGTAGCAAGTTATTAAAAGTTTAGAAAATGTGACTAACGAAAGTGAGATTAAGCTATGAATTTATACATCTGTGGGAAAGAAAAGAAAATCTCAGGAGCAATACCTCGCTCTTATATAGCACTGGTCATCGGCAAATCTCAAAGGTCAGCATTATTATGTACAAATGGGGAAATTGAGGCACACAGAGGAGAAGCAAATTGCCTAAAGTCGCCCAATAGGCCACTGGCAAAGCTAAGGATAGAACTCGAGTTTCTTGAGACCTAGAGTCAAGTGCTCTATCCATCAGGCCACCCTGCCTTCCATATGTGACACTGACAAATAACTAGCAAGGAGATAACAAAAAATGAAGGGTGTGATCAGGGAATTATTTTCAGCCATCATTGTGGAGGCATTAAGGAAGGAAACATTTATGCTACAAATTTAGGCTGCACTTTTTGGGCATGATGTCAGTAGGACACTGGAATAACCTGCCACACAAGGTCAATGAATCACCTACACTAGAAGTTCTAAAGGAACGACAAGACAGAACCAACAGGGATGCTGTAGGAATCTATTAATATTATCTTGCAGTGTTATAGAGAAATAGATTAAATATCAACATGTCCTTTCCAACCCTAATACAAATTAATCCAAATACTCTGTCAAAGAATTTACTGTACATATCGTATCCCTTGGGCTGTATGAGTTCCCCATGGCAGATGGGCAGCGCACTTCTATATAGGTTATATAAGAAACCACTTGGGAGGGTATATATTGTAGAGTGCCATTTTTGAAAAGGGCAAGTAGTTGTATTAGGCTATGATTTAGCAAGGTATTTAATTGAGTTTTTGCCTAACTTGAAGCACATGAGCAGTGCCACTGACTTCAATGGGAAACTCTCGTGCTTAAAGACAGACGTGTTTAAATATCTTGCTGAATCAGAGACCAAGTTTCCTCTGGAGCAGGATTTAGGTTTTGTAAGGCCAATCCCTTTGGGATCCACACAGGATTTCTGAAACTGAGAGGATTGAACTTTTTTAACACTCTTCTCTGCACTCTATTATACATTCATAGATTTTAAGGTTAGATGGGACCCTTACAGTCATCTAGTCTGACCTCCCGTATTACATAGGCTAGAAAAAAAAATTCAGCTAGTGATACCTGCTTCAAGCCAAACAACAGTAGCTGAAGCAGAGCATATCACTTAGAAAGACATTCAGTCTTTAAATAAAGGTTGTCTTGGCCTAAATCACAAAACAACTTCAAAAGGAAATAAAATCTCTCTAACACACCTATACTTGTCACCTTAGGGCTTGATCCTGCAAGATGCTGAGCACTCAAGCATGTAATTTTGCTGTACTGGTGCTAAACTTTCAACATATCCAGTCCCATTGACTCTGCTGGGACTTTTCATGTGCTTAAGTGCTTTGCTGGATAGATGTCAGAGTTCTCTGCCCCTTACAGGATCAAGCTCAGAGTGATCAGAGCTAACATCCAACCCTGTTACATGCACCTTTACCTAGCCATGTAAAAAATGAAGGTTAGAGGGAACATGGGCAGGAGATGTTATTTAGATAAATTGCCATGATTAAAAATAAACACCTACACTCCATTCTAGTGTTGTTCTTGGCTCCTTCCCTGGCCCATTGGAGATTGCGATGCTGAGGGAGTGCACAGGAGCCAGATGCTGGAGGCCTGATCTGGAGATTGCTTTCCTGCAAGATGAGAAGAAAAAACAAAAACAAAACAACAGCACTCTTTTTTTTGTCTAGAAAATCAGCAGAGGCAGCACAGCTGTAAATTTCAGTTTGGTGGAAACAGGGCTAGGAGGTTATATTATGCTGTACAGAGCCAGGGGAGCAGGTAAGTGGGTGAAGGAAAGTCAGAAAGGGAGGGAGAAGAATGCAAAAGCAGCTTAGTAGAGAAATAAAGCAAGTTTGATAACTGAAAAGTGCTGTTTAAGACAGATCAGTTATCCTTCCATACCCAAGCATAAAGGGCAAAATCCATTGGGCCAAATGTAGCCCTGCACTCATTGAAATGGAGTTCCTATTCTTTACATCAGGGCTGTTGGGCTCATTGTATATGCAACGCAAATGAAGATTTGAGTTGCTTTTATTGAAAGGGGGAAGGAAGGCCTTGAAAAAGGAAGAAAACACCCTGTTTGCTTTACTCAGATAGCTTGCCATCTGAAAAAGAAACTCCCACTTAAACAACAGAAAACCTAACACAGAAAACTGAGGTAATCCTTGGGAGCAGGAAAGGTTCAGATGTTGTCCCTTTTTTGGTGAGCTCCACCAGGGATATACTCCAATTTCTTTCCCCGTTCACTTCACTCCCATCTCTTTGGGGCCCATGTGACTGAAATTCTCTTAGGAGGGATAGCATTCCCTGCAAAGGCCACAAATGTTATTCAAAGCATCAGCCAAAGGCACTCCCAGCCCCCCAGGGCTGAGTGCTCTTCCGCCATACACTCCCCAGCCCCTGCCAGCGCAGCAAGTAAGGTCAGCCCTGAACTTTAATCCCTCAAGTGGAAGCACATGCTATCATAATACCAGGCTGCTCCAGGATTTAGGCTTCTTAAAGCTATAGGGCTGCAAACATCAAGACAGCATGGCCTGATTGGTGACAACCAAAAAAATCTTACAAGTTCTTTCTTCAGCAGTCAGTGCTGTGGGGGTGGTAGTGTGTTGAGGGGAATTCCTTTCTTTTCGCAAGCCTAACACATACCTTTCTCCCTCCCTCCCTGGAAATGAAATGACAATCTGTTTTTGCAAAGCGCTTTTCTGCAATAACACTCCCATCATACTATAGCTATTTATAGGCTTGCCTAAGCATACAAATATCCCAAGGCAACTTACAATAAAGGTCAACAGAGCCAATGATGTCAATCCAGCTCAGCCATACGCTAAATGAATCTCTTTACTCCCTGTAAACATAGAATGCACTGTATGTCAATAGAAGAGGAGCTCAGAGCCCGCAACGCTTTCAGTGCATGTCCTGGAAATCAGGTAGGGTGAGAGGAAAATTACAAATCTTCCCCTCCTCCCACATCCTCAGACTGGTACCCTATTCAGTTGGTAGTATCTCGTTTAATGAACACACAGTACATTTATAGCTTCCAGTCCCCATCCCTCATGTCACTGCATATCACCAATATGTTGGCATACAAGGAAATTTTAAAAATGTTTTACCTAGACTAAATCCCCTTTATATATGGGTGGGATCCTGAGGGAAGAAGCTCTCAACAGCTGGCAGAAGCATTGTGAGAGAATGATTTAGTAGCTAGCTAGGCACCTGTGCAGTACACATTACCATGGTGTGGTCAGTAGACCATAATCTGGTCTTTATGAGGATCAAAGGAAGTCTGGAGACTGAGGACCTTTAAAGAGGTAATTTCACACTACAGCAAACTTTACAATGTAAAATACAGTACTATGAATATTTATACATAAAGTAGTTTCCGGTATGTGGCCAGTCTCTCTCGATATTCCTTTTGGTACCATTTTGGTTATTAGTGCTTGGCAGAGAACCATTGCCCAGTATCTTCTGATTGATCTTGCCACAAACCCAGTCCTGTATTTATGGCATCACAATCTCTTGGTGGAAATGAATTTCTGCATTGTATCAATAAGGGTAATAACAATCACAATTTAGTGGCTGCTTGAACTTGAAGTCACAATGATTGGAGTAAGTTTCTACGTTATACAAAAAAGGTGTGGAGAGGAGGATCTGAATCAAAAATAAAAGTATTTACAATTAATTAGTTCATGAAAATGGCAAATTTTGCGAGCAATATTATTCACAGAATATTATTTGCTGAACTATAGAGTTATTGAATAATAAATGCAAATTATTTGCATCTGCTGAATTTAAACATGTCTAAATTTGCAACATATATTACTAGTCACATTATTTGACCAGCTCTAGAGATAAGGCCTCCAGTGGCCATGAATTCAACAGAGACATAAAAAGTAAATATGCCTAATTAATGGCTACAGACTTCCCAATGTCAGGCTTTGGATACAATTTAAAGCCAGGATTACATTTGTGCAAACCTTTTGCAACAAAACCTGAGATTCGGCCCATGCTCCCTGAAAGGTTAGCTGAGGTTGGTGAGACTTTGGGGTGAAACTTGGCTGAGTTTTATGCCTCCCTCCCCATGCCTACCAATGATGGATTTACGAGTTTGGCTGGAAAACATGCAAAACACAGTCACTATGATGATGTTTTTCATCTTTGTTGGAACACAAAACCTTAAAATAATCCCATGTGTTGTAAACCCATGTAAACCATAACAGCCCATCAATCCCAACTCAAGCTAAAAATACTATGTGTAGTACAAACTCTTGTCAGAACACTGCTTTGGGAGGTAAGAGATATGAAGTGCCAGAACACACTGAGCTGAGTTGGAGGAGATCTATATTGCAAAGACATACCAAAGAGAGAAAAACAAAGGCCACATCAGAGAGAAAATAATTTCATGTTCTGATTTAAATGAAAAAGAGGTTATATGGCAGCCATCCTGGAAAGAAAGAATCTGGAAGAAAATGCAAAGTGGATAAAGTAATGGATTCTATAACCAGGTGAATGGACTCAGATTGTTCTAAGTAGTTCATTAGAGCAACTGTGACTTTTCAGGCAGAAAGGTCACATGAATTACTTTCCGTTACTTTTTGCAGCTAAGTGTCCTGAGCATGTGTAGCAGCAAAAGGCTCACCATGCAGCCTTCAACCATGAAGCAAAAGTAATCACATTATGAGAAAGTAATAGGAAAATATATCTGCGTTTAGCTATAAATGTCCTTTCTTCAAAGTAATAAGGTCCATAGATCCATACAATGGGTATGTCAGCTGGCTTACAGCTTGGTGGCAGAACCAGACCGGCCAGTCACTGGCAGAAGAGGCATGCTCCACCTCCATAAAGTTCTGATCTGTGGACCTTAACTCAATGAAAAATGAGCAATATTTTGCTGATTATATTTTAGATCTAATAATTTGTATTAGAGTGCATCAATGCACTTATAACAAAATCTATGGCATCAGGGCCAGTGTAACCACTAGGCAAACTAGGCAGCTGCCTGGGGCGCCAAAAAGCGGTGCCCCAAAATTTTTTTACACAACAGTAAAGTCACATCTGATGCAGGGGTTAGGTTCTAAGTCAGCGCATAAGAGGAAAATCACGTATAGTGAAAATTACCAAAGTACAGTACACACAGTATACACTAGAACAGGGGTCCTCAACAGCGGCACGCGTGCCAAAGGTGGGATGCGAGCCGATTTATTTTTAATGGCAGGCTGCGGGTCCCGGCCGCTGCTGAGCCCGCTGCCGGTCTGGGGTTCCATCCTCCAGCTCCTGCCAGCCGGGGTCCCGGCCGCTGGCCCGCTCAGCCCATTGCCGGTCCCACTCAGCCCACTGCCAGCTGAGTTAACGGAACCCCAGACCGACAGCGGGCTCAGCGGCGGCCGGGACCCGCAG
>NC_048298.1:102277131-102296446 GCF_013100865.1 Trachemys scripta elegans | reverse complement strand
CAGCCCACTTCTTCGTTATGCATCCGAAGAAGTGGGCTGTAGTCCACGAAAGCTTATGCTCTAATAAATTTGTTAGTCTCTAAGGTGCCACAAGTACTCCTGTTCTTCTTTTTATGGTAATTTTCACTATACGCGATTTTCCTCTTACACGCTGACCTTAGAACCTAACCCCCACATAAGATGTGACTCCACTGTATTCATTTTTGAAAGTTTATAATAAGCGATGCTCCAGAGAGACCGGGGGGTGGGGGCGCAAGGTGGAAGTTTCACCTAGGGCGCAAAATATCCTTGCACCAGCCCTGTATGGCATATACCATGTAGAAAGTAGTCTGATACTAATTCCACAGTTCATATCATTAAGAAAATACTGGAGCAGTCCAGCTAACCAATCTTAGAAACTCAAAGAATTCTGACATTCAGGTTTAATTACTGCATATTTTAAACAGCATTATGTTTTCTTCTTCATTTCACTGAGTAGTCAGGCGAGACTCTAAGGATACATATTTGATTAGGGGGAATTTGAATTTATATCCCAGGTCTTGGCTTTGCTGAACTTCTTCCCTCCACCCTGGGCAAATAAAAATCCTCAAACTGTTTAGAGTGCAGTGATATGCCTAAATCCTCAAGAACCTCAAAAAGGCAATTAATCGATGTTATTCTTCTCATGAAACACCATGAACACCATTCCCTAGGTGTTAAAAACACCTATCTGGAAAAGAAAGGATACTTTAGTATTTAACAGACCATCATTATTTTGTTTTGTCACTTGTGTTTAGTGTGCAATCTAGCTGCAAAAGTGTACAAGTTTTTATTACAGGTAAAATATATCCTTTTGGAAGAAGGGGCACCTTCTGAGTTTAATGCTCAGAAACTGGGGGGGAAATGCAGCGCTAACACAATAACAGTGCTCTACCGCCAAAATGCTTCTGAAATAAATGTAGTCAAACTTTACTAATTCTGGGTCACTGAGAACGAAAATGATGCTTAAAATTGTTGATTGGCTCTAGTTTTCAAGATATGCTATTGGGTCAGTATATACGACCCTTGACTTGGGAATGGCGGAGGATAAGTGAGTTATTACGGGAAGGGATCTCAATTTAAACCAGAAATTACTAAAATACATCTTTGACTGGATCTATGAATAAATCTATGACTGGATTTGTACAGTACTTGCTTTTTAGGCAAAACAATGAATGATGCAATCTGAAGCTGGTATTGCATCATACATGATATGAATTGCATCATGTTATTCCTAGAAGTCATGGATGATGCAATCATAATGAAGCTTACATCACTCTGCTGAACAAATTGCCCTATATCAGCTCTAGAAATCATACAGTGTCATGCTCTCTTATTTGTCAGTGTTTGATTTTGCAAAGGGACACGTTTCTGTTTAGCCAAAGTGAGCAGAGATGCCTCGTACTTGTGTGAACAGTGCAGATAACTTCTGCTATGTTTATGGTGAAGTGACTTTTGCATCACAAAAGCGCAGTATAACCACTATGGTTAAGAAAGCCTATCACCTTTATTGTGGCTGCAACATTGGAGATCAGGACAAGAGGTGGGCCCCACACATATGCTGCAACACTTGTGCAACAAATCTTCGCCAGTGGTTGAACAGGAAAAGGAAATCTATGCCTTTTGCAGTGCCAATGATTTGGAGAGAGCCAACAGATCATACCAGCAATTGTTACTTCTGCATGGTGCCTCCAGTTGGGAAAGGTATGTCAAAGAAGAAAAAGTGGACTGTACATTATCCAAACATTCCATCAGCTATACGCCCAGTACCCCACAGAGAAGGACTGCCGGTTCCTGATGCACCAGAATCATTCTCACTTGAGTCAGACGAGGAAGAGGAAGAGGATGAAACTTCTGGTCCTGAACCATCAATGTCACAGACCCACATTTTCTCCCATCCTCCTCCTCTGAACCACACCTCATAACACAAGGTGAACTGAATGACCTTGTCAGGGTTTTGGAACTACCCAAGAGTAAGGCAGAGCTGTTGGGCTCCAGACTATAGCAGTGGAATCTCCTGGCAGGTGATGTTAGGGTTTCCATGTTCCGTGACCGTCAAAAGGATCTTGTCCCATTCTTCTTAATGGAAGGTGATCTTGTAGCCTGCAACAACATCGATGGTGTGATGGCAGCCCTCAACATCGTTCACGATCCAGATGAGTGGAGACTGTTCATTGATTCATCGAAGACGAGTCTTAAAGCTGTTTTACTGCGTAATGGCAATGTTTTGCCATCAATTCCAGTTGGTCATGCAGTCCATATGAAGGAAACCTATGACAACATAAAACAACTTTTGAGGTGCATAAACTATGACCAACATCAGTAGCAGCTTTGTGGCGATTTGAAGGTTGTTGCGCTCTTGCTTGGTCTGCAGACTGGATACACAAAGTACTGCTGTTTTCTCTGCGAATGGGATAGTCGTGCAAGAGATTCCCACTACATAAAGAAAGATTGGCCACTCCGACAGTCATTGGAGCCTGGGAGGAAAAGTGTTCAGCATCCACCACTTGTTGAATCAAGGAAGATTTTGTTACCACCCTTACACATCAAGCTGGGTCTGATGAAGAACTTTGTCAAGGCCATTGACAAAACACAAGCAGTTTTCAAATACCTCCATGGAAAATTGCCAAGGTTAGGTGAAGCTAAGATAAAGGAAGGTGTCTTTGTTGGTCCTCAGATTCGTGAACTTCTTCGAGATGATGCATTTGACCATGCACTGCGAGGCAAGGAAAAGATGGCATGGAAAGCCTTCCAGTTAGTGGCAATAAATTTTCTCTGAAACAACAAGGCAGACAACTACAGGTTGTTTGTGGAAAACCTCCTCAAGGCATACAAAAGCCTTGGTTGCAACATGTCACTAAAGATACATTTTTTGCACTCTCATCTAGATTTTTTTCCACCGAACTGCGGAGCAGTGAGCGACGAACACGGCGAGCGATTTCACCAGGACATTGCAACAATGGAGAAATGCTATCAGGGCAAATGGAGCCCATCAATGCTTGCCGACTATTGCTGGACAGTGACAAGAGATGCTCCGTTTAATGAATACAAGAGACAAGCCAAGAAGCGCCAAGTAGACACTGAATAGGACTAAACTATGTACAGAATAGGTTTTTGCCTTTTGTTTCATAATAAATTTTATTTATATAACCCTTTTGCTGATTTTTAAAGTGTTACATAAACAGGACAGGTGAAATATCATGTAAAGCAACCATAAACACATGAAAAGACCTAGGTTTACAATTTATGATTAAAACTCTACTATCTACACAATATACATAGACATAAAATATAAAAACTGAAATATCTTAGAAACAGTAGCCAATCAGTTGTTTTAATTGTCATATCTGAATTCAGCACATCAAAATACATAATAAATAGCACATTTTATCTCTGAAGCAGACGACTTCTCAAAAATTATAGACCAGTGTAATCCTCAAAACACATAAGGCCACACATTGTCATCACCACCCTGCAAGTCCAGGGTGGATCCTGTTTCTGTGGATGTGTATGGTGTATACCCACACAAGTTGGTGCTCATGAAAATCATGGACAATTAGCTCTGGCTAACCTCTAGCATGGTTTAAGCTTTCAGCACTCAGCTCTGCCAACATGATGTGCACCACCCCCACTCTCTTCTGATCTAACCTTGGACTCCACAAGTGTATTACTCTCATTCTCAGTATCCCTATTACAACCCCGTCTCTCTCCTGAGTGTCTGAGGAGACACTGCTAATCCAGCTGTTCATGTCTACTAAAGATTAACCAGGAGACAGACAAATTTCCACTTATCATCTAATTTAGGATTTGAAGTAGGAAATCCAAAGGGGAAAGGTTACTACAGTACTTGAGTAACTGCATTCTACAAACAGCCTCCAAAATCTCTGTTCTATTGTTTGGCGGGTACTGATCCTATGAAAAACCAGATACCACTATCTCTGTGAATGAATCAATTTTGTAAAAGCAATACCCAGGTATACCTTGACTGGAAATGTGAGGCAATGTGATAGGAATGCTAAAGACATATGCACAGTTCGACCAAACATCCAGTTTCCACAGCCCTTATCACAAAATACTCAATATTGCACTCACGAACTGGGAAGGATAGAAAATGCAAAGAGCGTTTAACACACTATGTTTTGTTACGACAGGCAACAACTCTCTGTATAAAATGCAGAAGCCACTTTCCTTCTTGCTGCACATGAATTGATGCCTTTGAAAGGATCTGTGTCTATCTCAAGGAAGGGGTTTTGGAGTCATTACTCTCCATGATCAAGAAAATAAGCTTCAGACCACTTTTACCAGCACTTACATACCAGGATGATAAGTGTTTTAGAAAGAACAAACAGAACAGGTGGTTGCCTGCTGCTGGGTTGTCAGAAGGATGCCGATTTCCTCCTCGTCATTGGATTATGATCATGCGTGACATCTGATTCTGGTTGGACAATGAAAGGGTCAGACAAGTCCTTTGCTGATGATGTCCCCACAGTCCTACAATAATACTCAGAGCTTCAGCTGGCTCCATAACAGCATGGATCAATTCTATAGTTTCAGATCTAGTCACAGATATCTCGAGCATGTTCTTGACTTCGTCTTCATGTTGTTTTGTATTCAAGAGATCCAGGAGTCTGGGTCTCTTTCAGTCACTCTGAAGCAGTTGATTAAAATCCCAGAACAGGCATTTCTAAAAAGTTTCAAATTTTCTAGTCTTTACCCCTTAGAGAGTGAATTATGGATAGAACCCTGCAAATCTGCTGATATCCGCTTTATATCTGCAGACGCAGATATCCGCAAACATGGTCTGCAGATCACAGATCAGATGAGGATACAATTTTGTATCTGCCCAGGGTGCTAATTATGGATTCAACTGGATCCAGAGCTGTGCTGAACTTCTTGGTCCCTCAGGCTCTCTCATTTATCAAGCGATCATCTTCCTAAATAGTGAAGGTGCCTGCCTTCTTTTATCTAACAACCCTGGTGCTGGAGCACTGAAACTGGTTTTCCGGAAAATTTCTCTTGGCACCTCCATCATGCTTCTCCATCTCAGTCTGGAAACTGAAAACAGTTACTGTTGGGAGGGGAAATTTCCTGAAAAGCCATTTTAAAAAAGCCCATGTTGGCATGAGAATATCTAAGAGTCAGACATTTAATCAAAAACTTAAACCATAAGGAATGGTTGAGAGAAACCAAATCTCAGGAATTCAGAAATCACTAGAATTCTGATCTCTGTTGGCTAGAAAGGAGGATTGTAAGTATCACTGAATAGTATTTCACCAAAACCTCCCTCCCCGCCCCCCCTCCAGTTTTTTGTTTCATTTTGTTACATTTTTGGGGTATTTTTACCTTTTTTTTAAGCAAATCTACCTAATTTCAAAACAAAATGTCATTTTGAAATAGAAAGTCAAAACATTTCATTTTAAAAATGTCAAAATGAACCAGTTAGACTTTTCCTATTTGGACATAACTATTAGCCAAATTCAATACGGATTTGTGAAAAATTGAATTAAACCAAAAATACATTTTTCAGCAAACTATTTGGAAAAAAAAATTACCCGGCTCTATGTCTGGAAGTCTTCCCACATCAGGTGCAGATGGAAAATAGATTGAAGCAAATTGTGGATGAAGATGAGTGTCATATAATTACACTATTTATTTTTTCTCTCATATGCTGAACAGCAGATATTTATTAAAATTTGGCAGGGAAAATGGTTTTCTTTTCTTGCAAAAGAGATTCATGTTCTCCTGATGTTGCTCAGACTACTAGAGGAAAACAGGGAAGGTTTGGTTTTTCAAGAGAAATTTCTGGCATTCATTTGGAGATATCTGTGCTCTATTCTTTGCAGGTATTTCTTGGTGGTATAATATAGTCTTCCTCTGAATTTTAGGACAAAAAAAAAAAAAAGACAAAATCCTCAGCAACCTGGGACAAAGAAAAAAATGACAAGAGATTTTTTTTTTCTGACACTATCATTGTAGATATTTTTCAGCCTGTCTTAAACATCAGCATTCTGATATTACTAGGAGGCCAGATCCTCAGCTGGCACAAATCATTTACACAAGCTGAAATTTGTTTGTGGCTTAAAAGCTATATGGCCTCATGCAAACTTTAACAATGAAGAACTTCTGGTTTTCTTCTATCCTGCTAATACAAAGCATGTGTTGTAGTTTTATATTGGATCCAATATAACCTATAAATGTGGAATTCATAGAGTTCAAGGCCAGAAGGGACCATTGTGATCATCTAGTCTGCCCTCCTGTATAACACAGGCCAGAGAACTTCCCCCAAAAGATTTCCTTTGGAGTCTTTTCACGTTTCCCTAATGGTACTGTGTGCTTCTCTTTATGTTTTCCTTCTTCCTTTAAAAAAACAAACAAAACAGGGAAGAGATTCCTCTTTTCCAGTTTATTCATTTATACATTTTCAGTTAACTAAAGATCAAGTGCCAATAGTGATTAAGAACAAGTAAAACAGATGCTCTTCCTCTTTTCTGAGCATGCAAATAAAAACATGGGAAAAGGTAACATATATTCAACTTCTCTGTGCAAATCAGAAATACCTGAAGATACGTTTTGTTTTTTTAAAGCAAGAAAAGTAAAAAAAAAGTCTTGATTGCTACGCTGGTACAAGCTTAGGTCTAAAAACCAATTGTTATAATGTAACTGTACAAGAATCAAGCTCTATTTCCTGGTTGCCCAATATGCTTCAGGATATCAAATTCAAGGGATGACTCAGAACTACAGCAATCTTGATATCATTCCAAAACAACAAAGATTTCAAAGGGATCTTAACAAGACACAACCCAAACCAAGAAAAATAATATACTGAAACGCATTCTCTTTCCTTCTCTCCCCAAAGCTATTAAGGTCATTGGATTTCTGAGTTTAATTGTTAAGACAGAGAAGAGTGTTCATGTAAGTAAGCAAACCTGAGAGGAGAAAAGTATGTTCAGATTGTGTCATTCCCAAGCAGTAGAAATGTATAGCAAAGCATACATTTACTTTTCATTACAATGACACTTGGTAAAAACTGACAAAAATAAGGTACCGTTCAACAACTACAAGAAAAATCTCTGTTTCTTTCATAAGAACAGACGCACAGAGATTCAGATTTACCAAAGGTTGCCTCCTCCTTTCAGAACTATATGAAATACAGATATAGAACACATAGGTACTCATGACTGTGTCTTTTTTTCCTCACTATCCATCTATCAACTGCTACTGTAATTAGGCTGCAAACTCTTACTTAGCTAGTAAGCTTCTTGAGTACAGTACCTAGAGCAATGGGACCCTAAATTGTGACTGGGGCCTTTATTACACATCAATAATAAATAATAATAATAGTCAATGTTCGAGGCTATCTACATGTTTGACCCCACTCTAGTCTCTCTAAGAGCATCCCCTCAGGTGACAGGCCCTGCACCTTCATCTCTCTCAGGGTGGAATCCCCAGAGTCTCCCACCCTCAGACTGGGTCCCAGGAGTACAGTATCATGTGTACCAACTGTGATTCCTCAAGCAGGCCCAAGCCTTGCTAGTCTTTCCTTCAGGAGTTGTCACCAGGGTGTGACTACAAGGACATAAACTAGCTTTTCCAAAATAAAATATGGTTTAATCTCAATAGAAGGAACAAAGCAAAACAAGAGCAAAAACGGGTTTAACCCAACTAACTGTCTAATCGAATATCTATTTTACCTAAAGCTTAGAACAGCTGATCTAGACTCCCCTATTGCTGGGACTGCCATCCTACAGTCCCTCTTTCTCTCCTGGTCCAGCTAGACCATTCTGGTCTCTGGTCTGTGCCAGGGAACTGGCCACTCTGTTGGGTACTAGTCTGGGGCTGGTACCCCATTCATTTCTCTTTGACTTCATGCAGCAACATCAATTCACTTCAGTGGTGCAAGTAAGCCGGTACAGTCAGGTACACCGTATCATTAAGACATTTATTGCCAGTACACCATACCAGAAAGACACATTGTCGAGAATGAATTTTAGAGCTTTGCACGGATACAAATTTATGCCTGCGGATGGGGATATCCGCGGATACAAATCAGTATCCGCTGAACCACAGGGCTCTCCCGGGAACCGCAGCAGCGAAAGGAGCAGAACGTAGGACCGCCACATCCAGGAGCCAGCACCCCATGCCAGCAGCTCCTCCAGCACAGCTGTACTGCCCCCGGCCCCACCCCCAGCCCTTCCATGCAGCTGTGTCTTCTGTCTGGGGTCTGTACAGCACCAACAAAGGACAGGGCTGGGGGCAGTACATCCATGCCGGAGGGGCTGCCGGTGCAGGGCACTGGTTCCTGGGAGCAGCAGCTCCACGTTCTGCTCCTTTCGCTGCTGCGGTTCCCGGGAGAGCCCTGCAGTTCAGCGGATACCGATTTAATAATAATAATAATAATTAATGGAGATATCCCATCTCCTAGAACTGGAAGGGACCTTGAAAGGTCATCGAGTCCAGCCCCCTGCCTTCACTAGCAGGACCAAGTACTGATTTTGCCCCAAATCCCTAAGTGGCCCCCTCAAGGATTGAACTCACAACCCTGGGTTTAGCAGGCCAATGCTCAAACCACTGAGCTATCCCTTTCTATCTGCGGATATCTGCATCTACCGGTACAAATTTGTATCTGCACAGGGCTCTAGTCACGGAACATTTTTTGTGAGGGGGGAATCAGGGGGTCGGTACCATACCGGTAAGAGTTACAATCTACTTACACCACTGATTCACTAGTTTTGATTTTTTAAATTCTTTAAAGTCCATCTTCCTCCCTTTGCACATTTCTATTAGCTCATCTCTCTTGAACTGCCCTGATCTCATTTGTCCAGCCTGTCCTTCCCGAACAACCTAAAAGATCTACTCTCTGTTTTCAGTCTAAAAGCAGTGGTTTAGTTCCTTGCAAAAGCCACCTTTTAAGCAGCTTTGCTCAATGCTATGCTGTACTCACATGTTGCCGCCAATTTGTTACAGTCTTGGCTGAGTTCCCCTAGTGGATGGTCACCAGACTGTGCTAACTGGATCCAACCTTTGCAACCCACCTGCTTCCAAGCCAGCAGGATCTGGGCAGAATTCAGATACTGTCTCAATCTCTGAGTCTCTTGGACATACTGCCAGGTGCGGACTCCCTGCCTGAAACCCTTCTTTGGGACATGGGACTCCACACTCCCACTGCCCTAAGCTCAAAACCAATGCTGAGATTTCCCAAGCCTCTCCAGTCACTCATGAATCCTCCCACAGAGTCTTACTTAGCTGTGGTCCTTCTGGCTTATGGTTTAACCCCTTGGGGACCCCGTGGTGGTTAAAGCAAAGTACATGGCCTTAGCAAAGGAACTTCTTAAACACACACCCATTTTTCTCTTAGACAGGAACAGAGCGTTACAGTTCTAGGCAAAAAAAACAAACACTTGTATGCAATCCCTTCTCAGAGTCCTCGCCTCTCCTGAGAACCCTTGGATTTGGTCAGAGTCCTTGGAGAAGAGCAGGGACTCTCTTCCCCCTGCTCCCCCAGCAGTGTCTTCTATTTCTGGGTTTGGACTGTCTCCCTTGCTTAGAAAGTGTATCATATTTAAAGCCAATCATTGACACTTTTTATGTTTCTCTTCTTCCATTAGGGATGCTCCGTGCATCAGCCCCCTGTTGGCAGTTGGGCAGAGGGCTATTAAAAGCCAATGGCTCTGCAAGTAACAATCCCATTGTTCTAGCAGGGTAGAACTATTCAAGTGTTGAGGGCCCCTGGATGGCCCTGTTTCAGCTTCCCAGACATAGTCTGTTCCTGCTACCAAATGGAGGTTTTAACCCACACAGAAGGTGACAATCGTAAATGATATTAATAAAACAACAAGGGATTCATAAATTGACAGATGTTCCCTCACCTATCACAACAATATACCTGTGTTTGACATAAATTGAAGAAGTGGAGTAGAGGAGGGGAGAAAGAGGATGAACTACAGCAAGTGCAAAACCAGTAAACAAATCTGAAAACAAGTGAAAGCTCCTCCAGTGAGGTTTTAGTAGTCTTCTGCTCTGTTAGGTCCTGATCCAAAGCCCATCAAGCTCAATGGAAAGACTCTCATTTACTTTAAAGGGCTTTAGATTGGGCAACAGAGACTTACGGGCAAATCCTAAACCTCTTACACAAGTAAACCCATTTGATGTCCATGGAAGTATTGTCTGAGTGAGGACTGAAGGATTTTGGCATCAAAGAATAATTCAGAGTGGACCTTCACTGCCCTCCGAGTTCAGAACTAAACAAAATAATTGTGCCCAAAGTGACTTTCCTGCTAGAATATGCAGAAAGTTGAAAAGTGAAGAAACTGCATAAATTTAATCGCTTAACTTTTTATCAAATTATTTGCACTCAGTTATGAGTGACTGGATCTCTACAGTTCCTTCTTTTCTCTTTTTTTCGGTCTGTTGAACTTGAAAAATTATGCCCATGCAACTGCTAACTCCAAAAAATGTCTTAACTCCAGGAGAAATAGGGGAGGACACAGGTGAGTGTGAGTTAGCACCAAAAATTGCATGTTGGCAAAATATAAATTCATGTTCTTTTTTGTTCCTGAATAAGAATGAGTGCTTAGCTTGTGTTCTAAATTTACTTCTGATGGTCAACATGACATTTATTACATTTCTGATTAGTCATCCAAAAATCGGAGTGCTCCCCTACCCCACCCTACCATATTGCCCGTAGGAAGTACTTTTCATGTCCAATTAAAAAAATACATGATGTCATGTAATGTTACATGCCTCATTGGAATTATATTGAGAGTCTGTTGCCTTCGGCTAGAAGCTGCCACTAATATGGTGCAGCACTGAAGGTCTAAGGTGCTATCAATCAGAAGACCGTCTACTTTACTGCCTTATAACCCTGAGAGATAGTTGTCATGGAGATGGGGATAGGTCTGTTTTGAGACTTTGATTAAGAGAGCTTTCAGGACAACACCACTAAAACAAGAAAAGTGCCAACATTACATTGGCTAGAACAGCAATCAGCATGGCAGAGGAGAAAGCCTGCATCTTCAGTGCTCATTAGCAGCTCTGCCGGAGCCAATTAACCAGATATTATCAACTTTTTTTCAAATTGACAAATTCCATTTTCTGATAGGGTTCCCTGTCTGGGTTGGTTTGTTTGTTTTGTTTAAATTAAATTCTTTTAAATATATACACGTGTGTTTTCCTGCTCCCCTGGTGACTGATTATGCAGGGCAAACTGAAACAGATGATAAACAGAGAACTGTCAAAAGCACAAAGCAAACAAAGAGCGGAAAGCAATCGTCTAATCTCTTTTTGGTTACAGTATTCCTGGGTGTTACTTGTAAATACAGTAGATTGAAAATTTTCAGACAAAAATGTGATTTTCAGTGTGATTGTGTCCCTGCAAAGCCAGAAAAACCCTCAGCTGAGGTTAACTGACATAGCTCCACTGACTTCAGGGGTGCTGAACCCATTTATACCAGCTGTGTATCTGGTCCTTAATCTTTACAAAGCATGATTGTGTGAGAACCTTAGAGCCACTATTAGCAGATGTGTCCCACAACTTGGAAATGTTTAAATCAGGGAAAGAGAGCATGAGAATACACAAAGATCTTCTCATGGCAAGCACCCAGATCCCATTTAATTGTATTACTATTAATTTTGATCATTTAGAGAGAAATATAAATTTGAGATTAAAGGAGTCACCTAACAGGATAATCACAAGATTGGAGCAAACTAATAATATATATTTATTAATTATTACAATTCAATATTATTGCCAGTTTGGTTTCTTTTCATTGAAACTTAGTGATCATTAACAGATGTTGATTGACAGCACTGGAGACAGAAGTCCTCCATCCATAAAACTGGCCTAGCTCAGGTATCAGCTGCGTGAGCTTCGTACACATTTCCTCACCAATGGGCCTCAAACTTGACCTAGAAGCAATATTTCTAGTAGTCAGAGGGTAGTTCAGTCTCCAAGTCCCTTCCGTCTTTGGTTTCAGCTTCCTCTAAGACTTCCTATAAGGCTGCCAAATGCATTCTTCCCTCTTCCCCCGCCCTCCAATTTAAATAATTGTCCACTAGGCATAGGTATGTCCACTACCTCGTTTTACACAGGCTACTGAACAATCCCTAGATAGGAATGTTTTCAACTGTTGCTGTCTCTGGCTGGATTCACACAAGCGTCTGAGAGAAGGTAGGTTCCACAGTCCATCACAAATGCCTTCAGCTGTCAGTCTTTCAAGCTGTACTGCCTGTTAACACCCCAGCACTTGGGGATCCACAGCTGGTTATAGAACAGTGTACTTCAATGCCTTAGGTGGCTAGATATAAACAGAGTTACCATCAACAAGAAGTATTTGATCAGCACTTTCACCATCCGACAACCTGAATATCTCCCAGTTGTCTTGAAGAAGGCAGGCAGGTTCTGCTCCACTTATTGGAAGGAGCAACATAGGCGCTCTTGCTGCCTGAGGCTTAGCAATAGTGGCCTGACCAAGCCTGCAAAGAAGGGACCTGCGAGACTCTTAGAATGCCAAAAACATAATTGTTATGCTCAGTTCTTTACTTTACCCTGTGGGAAAGAGGGGACTGGTAGGAAGTTTTCCAGGAAAGCAGCTGCATAGTACCGCAAGGTGCAGGGCTTAGCTGCCTACCATTGGGCCCTGGATCGGAGCCCAGTGGAGAGGATGGGCCCAGGCTCCTCTGCTATTCCCTAAAATGGGACAAGTACTAAAGCCTATCCCTTGGCAGGAACCTATTTGACAGAAGACACTGACACTACAAGGGTCCAGACCATGAGGCCTGACTCAAGAGGGAAGCCCTGACTCCCTCATTTGAGCCTGATTACCTTCCTATTATTGGACTCCTTATATGTACCCTGAAAGGGGCGGACTTGAAAATGGGACCTGGCTGAGTTACCTGAGTAACTAAAAGATCAGACCACCCCGGGTGGAGCAGTTGTGGAAAAAAAAAAAAAAAAAACACAAGGGGACACCTTAAAGACTAACAGATTTATTTGGGCATAAGCTTTCGTGGGTAAAAATAACCCACTTTTTCAGATGCATGGTGTGAAAATTACAGATACAGGCATAAATACTGGCACATGAAGAGAAGGGAGTTACCTTACGGGTGGAAAACCAGTGTTGACAAGGCCAGTTCAGTCAGGGTGGATGTGGTCCATTCCCAATAACTGAAGAGAAGGTGTCAATACCAAGAGAGGGAAAATTGCTTTTGTAGTGAGCCAGCCACTCCCAGTCCCTATTCAAGCCCAAAGTAATGATGTTAAATTTGCAAATTAATTTTAGCTCTGCAGTTTCTCTTTGAAGTCTGTTTTGGAAGTGAAAAAAGGGAATGCGTGGAACACAACCTGCCATATCCCCACCTGACCACTAGGCAGCACCAGCAGTGAGTGTTGTCCTTCACAATGCCCTCTCAGACTGTCCTCAGAGTGCTCTCTTTCACAAATGTAACATGATAGTTGTGAAATCTGACTTTTTTCCAAAAAAAAAAAAAATGTGCACACACACACACACACACACACACACCAGAAACCCAGACAACTTCAGAGCATTTGATTTAATAGTATTGCAGTATGTGCATTCAACAGTATGATGTTTAGATTAGCTATGGTTACCACTAATGTCATATTCTCGGTAGTCAAAAATATACTGATCCACAACTGTGTTGAAATTCAACTATTTTTTAAATAAAATGCTAATTTCCTCCTGATGTTTCTCAAACAAACAAGGCCCTTTAAAAAACAATACTGGAGGAGGGTTCAGCAGAGAGGGACATTTTGCATTGGATTCCACTGAGAAGTTATTTCTTACTAAATTCCACTGATATCCTTCAGACATAGGGCCAGATCCTCAGCTGGTATGAAGTAGCATAGCTCTATCGAAGTGGAACTGCACCAATTGTAATAACGGAGAATCTGGCCTATAATGTACGAATTATACTGCAGGAAACTGTAAATAAGGCTCTAGTCACACAGCCTGGGGTTCTGATTCCTCAAACCACTCGAGCTTCACTCTTATGGTTGCCAGGATCTTATCAACACCCAGTGATGTGTATAGCTCACTCCAGGGTAGAAAGGAGGGAAGGGGAGAGAGGAAAATATGCAAAGCTGTGAGCAAGAAGTTAGAAAGTATTAATCATAAGACTTCTAGGGAAATGTACTTAATTTCTGTGTTTTCTTGTATTAAAATGTACTGTTAGCAAGTCTTCCCTTGATAGCAGTCTATCAATTAGTTACTCTCTAGTGAGGGTGGGGGAAAGCAGTTTTAGCATTAAGATGGATTTTGATGAACATTAGATGATCGTTTGATGAACTACAGATTGAACATTTTTATAATAAAATGTTAAAAGGCGAAAGACAAAGGGTGTGGTGGGGTGTGTATGGTAGTTTAAAGACAGAAACAGCATATATATGAGTCTCTGTGTGAGTGACTGAGTGAAAGAGAGACCATTAAATCCCTCCAAGTTTTGCAAGCATAAGTTATCTAGCTATCAAAGCTAATACTGTATGAACACAAGATCCATCCTTATTAGGTAGCTTCTTTCCTTAGATACCCCTCAGAGCAGATTGTCATGACAACTCTGCAGCCACTGCTACTTTGCAACCGTAACATTAAGGCTTGCAAGCCCTAAAGTGATATTAAAAGGTTAAGAAAAGTTTCTACAGAGAGAAAGCCACGAGGGAGATAATTACAACTGCTTGTTAATATCTTTGTAACTAGCAGCAGGTAATGTCTTTAAAGAGAATACCACAGCAAAGCACTTGAATGCATACAGTCCTGGAGCATGAGAAAGAGGCAATATCTTCTTACCTGGTGGAGGGAGAGAAGGAGAATCACTTTAGAATTAACCTGAATAAAATACCAGCTTCACCAGAGTTTTCCATCTGAGTAACTTATCCCCTCCTTGTGTAATTTTCCATAAGGGGAGTTGTTATGGCCTTACAAAGAAAGGTAACACTTGGAAGCCTGCAATAGCCTTGTTAAAAACAAAGGCTCAGTTCCTCAGATGGTTTAAACCAACACAGCTCCATTGACTGCAATGGAACACCACCAATTTTTAATATCTGAGGTACTGGTCCCAAAACTGCCTTTTCCATCTTAATGAGCAACCCGTATACTAGATCACAGTTTTTCAAAGTTAATCAGTAAAGTATTGCTTTAAAATCATGTTCAGCATTTTGGGGAATATTAATAACTTACAAAAATCATTGGAAAAAGAGTTAACAGACAACCTAAATACGATGTTGGAGCTAATGAAGTACTACAAAAATATAGCAGAAATGTCTGGACATTAGGAAAGAAAGACTTACACCTTATTTACATGAGAAAGCTGTACCAGTTAGACTGATTTAGTTATACCAGTGTGAATCCTTGTGTGGACACTCTTATTCCAGTTTAAAAGTGGCTTATTGTTCAAACTAATTTGGTTTAAATTCACACGCTAGATTAATCCAGTGCAAACATCTCATGTGGACAAGCCCTCAGAAAAACAAAATATGTGAATTATGTACAGTAGCATACTGAACAATCCACTCTGAAATGTACACCGACTGAGAATTAGTCAAACTTGGGAAGGCAGCGCAAAGGAGTAGCCACAGGAGGGGAGAGGGCAAGCCTTTCAAATGTTTCCAGAGTCTCAGCTTTTTTTTTTTTTTTTTTTTTTTTTTTAAATAAAGGCAAGACTTTAGCTGTTATGGTTGCAAAGAAAAACCTGGCAAACCTAACCGAGGTGTAACTGATGCCGCCATGTCTGCCTAAATTTGCAGCAACAATAACTTTGAGGCATGAAAGGGTCAAATTCAGTTGTCAGTTACAATATTTTAAACGGTTTCAGAGTGGTAGCCGTATTAGTCTGTATCAGCAAAAAGAACGAGGAGTACTTGTGGCACCTTAGGGACTAACAAATTTATTTGGGCATAAGCTTTTGTGGGCCAAAATCCACTTCATCAGATGCATGCAGTGGAAGATACAGTAGGAAGATATATATATACAGCGAGAACATGAAAAAATGGGGGTTGCCATACCAACTCTAAAGAGACTAATCAATTAAGGTGGGTATTAGCAACAGGAGAAAAAAAACTTTTGTAGTGATAATCAGAATGGCCCATTTCAAACAGTTGACAAGAAGATGTGAGTAACAGTAGGTGAAAAATTAGCACAGGGAAATAGTTTTTAGTTTGTGTAATGACCCATCCACTCTCAGTCTTTATTCAAGTCGAATTTAATGGTGTCCAGTTTGCAAATTAATTCCAGTTCTGCAGTTTCTCATTGGAGTCTGTTTTTGAAGTTTTTTTGTTGAAGAATTGTGACTTTTAGGTCTGTAATTGAGTGTCCAGGGAGGTTGAAATGTTCTCCAACTGGTCATTGAATGTTATCATTCTTGATGTCTGATTTGTGTCCATTTATTCTTTTGCATAGAGACTATCCGGTTTGGCCAATGTACATGGCAGAGGGGCATTGCTGGCACATGATGGCATATATCACATTGGTAGATGTGCAGGTGAACAAGCCCCTGATGGTATGGCTGATGTGATTAGGTCCTATGATGGTGTCCCTTGAATAGACATGTCGACAGAGTTGGCAACGGGCTTTGTTGCAAGGATAGGTTCCTGGGTTAGTGATTTTGTTGTGTGGTGTGTGGTTGCTGGTGAGTATTTTCTTCAGGTTGGGACTTGTCTTCGATATATTAGATCTTAGATACAACTGCATTTGCTCCAATCTCTCAGACAGAGAAACACCTACAAGATCTCTATCAAGTATTCTTAAAACTACAGTACCCACCTGCTGAAGTGAAGAAACAGATTGACAGAGCCAGAAGAGTACTCAGAAATCACCTGCTACAGGTCCAACAAAGAAAGTAACAGAACGCCAATAGCCGTTACCTTCAGCCCCCAACTAAAAGCTCTCCAGCACATCATCAAGGATCTACAACCTATCCTGAAGGACGATCCCTCACTCTCACAGATCTTGGGAGACAGGCCAGTCCTCACTTACAGACAACCCCCAACCTGAAGCAAATAATCACCAGCAACCACACACCACACAACAAAAACACTAACCCAGGAACCTATCCTTGCAACAAAGCCCATTGCCAACTCTGTCCACAAATCTATTCAAAACTTCAAAAACAGACTCCAATGAGAAACTGCAGAACTGGAATTAATTTGCAAACTGGACACTATTAAATTAGGCTTGAATAAAGACTGGGAGTGGATGGGTCATTACACAAACTAAAAACTATTTCCCCATGCTAATTTTTCCCCCTTACTGTTACTCACACATTCTTGTCAACTGTTTGAAATGGGCCATTCTGATTATCACTACAAAAGTTTTCCTGCTGATAATACCCACCTTAATTGATTAGTCTCGTTAGAGTTGGTACGGCAACCCCCATTTTTTCATGTTCTCTGTATTTCTTCCTACTGTATTTCCACTGCATGCATCTGATGAAGTGGGTTCTAGCCCATGAAAGCTTATGCCCAAAGAAATTTGTTAGTCTCTAAGATGCCACAAGTACTCCTCAATATTTTAAATGTCAACGTGTTTAACTATTTCACTGCTAAGCAAAGCATGCAAGAAAGAAGAAGTAATATCATATTATGAAGGTCCACACAACGTACTCTGAGGGCTTGTCTACACTACAAATTCTTTTCTGGCTCATGCCTATACCACTGTAGCTACATTGGCAAAGCCCCCAGTGAAGAGACAGTATACACAGATAAAAAGAGTTATTTTCCCAGTATGGTTAAACCTCCTCCCCAAATGACAAATCATACTGGCAAAAACAACGAGGAGTCCTTGTGGCACCTTTGAGACTAACAAATTTATTTGGGCATAAGGAAAAAGGAATCTTTTGCTATATAACTGTATCTCCACTAGGACTTTTTCTGACATAGCTGTGTCAGTTGAGGTGTGTGATTTCCCCTCCACCCGCCACCCACTGAGCTGACATACCTACGCTGGCAAAACTTGGTAGCGTACACCAGGTCTGCGTGACTTCTTACTTTGGGTAGGCCTTTAACAACAAATGGCTGGTTTGCGAAGTGTTACTGGTTTCATTTTCTTGAAGGAGTGGGGCTCAGCTTTCAAAAGTTTGGGAAATACTGCAGTCGCTGATGAAGACTGTAATTCCATCCTGGGATTCTGGTCATTTAAGATTCTGGTCATTTAACCCTTGATGGAATTACAGATGCATTATGTGCAGATATGAATGTGTTACCTCCCCAGTAATATGTTTTATGGGTTTTCTTAGCAGAGAAAATAAGCACCTGGATCAAGTGAGGAATTATTTATTCTGATTTATTAGTTAATTTATAATATGCGCTTCATAAATATAGCTATTAGCTCAAGTAATATTTTCTTGTTTAAATTCAGTCTAACTTAATTAGTAATAAACTTGTCATTTTTTTGACAGTACTGTAATTTGGGTAATTTAAGGTAGAATTTAGTTTCTATGGTGCCTTTCATACTCCAGGTTTCCAGAAGTGCTTTATAAAGCAATGAGTCAAACACTGGCACTGTGTAATGACTGTGCAGGCAAAATGGAACAGATGTTATATGCTCGGCAATAGTTCATTCCCACATGGACATTCAAACCAGTTTCAGTATGGAGAATGGCATTGGTCAGGGCAGCTAAGATTTTCATCAAGTGCAGTGGAATTTTAAATCATCACCAGACAGGAGGAAAAGGAACTTGCCTGTATATCTCATGTGAAGGAAAATATTTCTAATTGAATAGCACCTCCCTTGTCTTCTCATCCAATGTATAGAAGTCTTAGTACTGAAACCAAATTCATTGCTGGCATAAAGGCAAACCATTTCTGGGGACAAATTCACTTCAGTAGTGAAGCTGTGTCCACAACATCAAAAGTGCATTTGATCTCAGCCTGAGGCAAGAGTGCTACCCCATTAAAGGTAGCTCATCTCTGAGAAATACTTCTGGGGACATGGAAGTATCTGCATAGTATAGGGCAGTGTTTCCCAAACTAGGCCGCCGCTTGTTTAGGGAAAGCCCCTGGCGGGCCAGGCCGGTTTGTTTACCTGCCGCGTCCACAGGTTTGGCCGATCACAGCTCCCACTGGCCGCAGTTCACTGCTCCAGGCCAATGGGAGCTGCTGGAAGCGGCGGCCAGTACGTCCCTCAGCCCGCGCCGCTTCCCGCAGCCCCCATTGGCCTGGAGCAGCGAACCACAGCCAGTGGGAGCCGCGATTGGACAAACCTGTGGACGCGGCAGGTAAACAAACCAGCCTGGCCCGCCAGGGGCTTTCCCTAAACAAGCGGCAGCCTAGTTTGGGAAACACTGCCCT
>NC_048298.1:102201807-102272253 GCF_013100865.1 Trachemys scripta elegans | reverse complement strand
CTACTAACTTCAGTGACCTTAAGATCAGCCCCATATCATGCTTTTCATCCATAGAGCGCAGAGTGACATGTTGTATTCTCGCCTTACAGATGAGGCACAGGGAGGTGAGGTGACACATCCAAGGTCATACAGTATGTCAGTAACTGAGATGGGAACAATACCCAGCTGTCCTGACTATCAGTCCCATGAAGGATCCACTAAACTCCAGCTGCCCCTATGTTTTAATTGTCCAATCTATAGAGTCTATTCCATGTTTGTATCTTGTTGTATTTTAGCTTTAATTATCTGTACTGCTCCTCAGTCACCCTGGCAGAGAGAGAGAGAGCCATTTATACATGTTATTTTTGACATTTAAAACAGTTTAATTATTGTCACTGGAGAGCTGTATAAAGGTTGTCATAGAAATAAGCCAAGTACAGACTTGATAGCAGGTGCAACGTCCATTAAAGTCAATGATAGACACATTCCTTAAACCAGGTTGTGAATTTGGCTCAGTCGAGTTAATGCTTTTTATTGTGATATGTCAACTGGGGTGAAATCCTGGCCCTACTGAAGTCAATGGGAGCTTTGCCAATGATGTTAATAGGGCTAGAATTTCAATCCTGTTTTCCAAGAAATGGATTAAGCCCTTATAATTTTCTGTACTAGTATTTTAGCCTCTTTAACTTGACTTTGCCCTTTGTACACTCTGTCTATCTGGGTATTTTTATCCTCCCAACTCCCCCCACCCCCAACCCTGCCCTTCAGTAGCTGTGAACCAGTATTGAATATTGTAGGTATTTTGCTTATCTTCTTAATCAATGTTGAAACTACCCAAAATAATTTTTAAAAAGTCAAAATACTACAGTATTCTCAACAATGGCCCAAAACAGTAGAGCTTACCAACCACATTAACATAGAATTTTGAATAATTACAATAAAATATAGCAGGAGACTACCAATGTATTTCATATATTAAGTCATGGTATGCGAATGGTAGCAAAAAGAATTCAAGTCTCACCATTCATTATGTCACCAATGCATTAAGATTTAACTAGGACACTGAGGAAATAATGACACTTCAGAGACAGGTAATGTAGCCTTATCACTGCTTCAAAAATCTGCTAAAAAAAATACCATTTTTCAAATCATTATACCACTGGCTGGCCCCAGAGCAGGAAGAACTGATAACTATTGTGTTTCTATTACTTCGTGTACTCTAACTGCATTGTTATAGATAAAAAGCTTTTATTAGCAAATTTATCACTTTTGTAATTTTACTTAGCACAAGTGGAACTATTGTTTCTGAAAAAAGGACCACCATAAAAGAAAGATAGGCAGCTGAGTTAACTGGATTGTCATTGCATTATACAGACACCCCACTGAATATATCTGTGATGTGTGCATAGACAGAGAACAAATTTGAGCTTTCGCAGGATTATTATTATGTATTTAAACATTTATTCTGTATCTGTTGCCTCTTCTTCATTAAATGGTTACCAGTCTCTGCTTATAGGGGAATATGTCTTCTTGTGTCATATTTACATGCCTATTAGTTTCTGTTGACATTGATCAAGGAAAAACAGTAAATAAATACAGTGCAAAAATACATGAGAGAGTAATAAGGGATGGAAAAGACCTTTCAGATCATCTAGTCCCTCCACCTGCCAGTGTAGGACTGATATCTTCAATATATTCTTCAATGACTTATCCTATCTAGTTCTGACCCTCTCAAATAATAAAGCTTCCATCAGCTCCCATGGGAGACTACTCCACAGACTTACAGATATCTATAGGGCAGATCCTTAGCTGGCATAGTTCCATTGTCTTCAGTGTAGCTATGCTGATTTTCACCAGCTGATATTTTGCTGCAGGATTAGAAAGAGCTACGTATTATCCATTTTTATACCTGCCCACCTCATTTAAACCAGTATCTCATTTTACGTTTCAGATCTTCTTGTTCCTTTTGTTTTAAAATACTTTAAAAGGACACAAAATGAAACCAGACAAATAAAGGACCTTTAAGCTTCCAAAGCCATTTCACTGGGTTTCCATGGAAATGGGGACCTAGCTCCTTAACCAACATGACATTAATGATCAGGTGCCTGAAGCTGCACAAAGGAGAAAAAGGGACAGAAATTGCAAGCTGTCCAATGGTGCGACAGTCTGGAACACACCCTCAGCAATTAGGGGTGAGATATGATATGGCCATGAATTTCAGCAAAAGCAGTTCCTGCTGTGTCCAAATGGAGGAGGATCGTTATTTTTAATCCTGGTGAACTAAGTTTGCTAACTTTAGAAATATAATAAATAAAACAATAATGCTGTCATCATGTGGGGGAGGAGGAGGAGGAGTGAGAGAAAGAGCACTTTTAATGAAAGCTAGTCTATAAATATAAAGCCATGTTCCAGCCCCTTGCATTGTATCTGTTTCCCAGATTCACCCAGCCATATATGGTATCCCACACTCAATCTGCCATACATGGTTCAACAGTGGGTACTAAAATGGAATGACCCTGTATTGAAATATTTATGATTTATTGTTATTATGGTAGCATTTAGAGACTTAAACCAAGAGAAGGGTCCTATTGTGCTAGGTACTATACAAACATGTAATGAATAATAGGCCCTGCCCTGAGGATCTTACAATCTAAATAGACAAAGGGTGGGAGGGAAAACAGGTGAACTGACTTGCCCGAGTTCATACAGCAGGTCAGGGACAGAGATGGGATTAGAACCTAGGTCTCCTGATTCCCAGCCAGGGCCCTAGTCTCTAGACCACACTGCATCTGTAATACACAGCTAACTTTTTTCACCTCTGCAGATCTGTATTGCAGTCCTGGCTTGGATCATAAGTGTTTGTTTAAAAAGGTTGTTGGCCTCATCCTGTATCTTCATTTGTCCTTACTGAAAAACTATCGCATGAATGGTCATCTCTGCTGTTCAGGCTAGTGACTTTAAACCATGCATGGATCAGGTCAGGATTGAAGCACTCTGTGTGTGCAAAGCTTGCACAGGGCTTGGGGTGGGAGAGACGGGAATGTCACCCAGGTTCCATGTGCTAATCGCCTCACTTATGCATAGAAGTGGGGAGGCAACTGTTTCCATAGCAGCTGATACAGATCCACAAAGGACCCCCCACAAGTCCTGGAATCCACATATGGAGAGAGAGCAAGGATGAGTGCACTTTGCTCATTGTGTAACCAAGGGGAAGTCAACACAGAAATACACACACACACAATTTTAAAATCTGACAGATACAAGCTTTCAGAGTCTCTATACATCATTCAGGAATATGAACAGAAACAAAAAAGATATTTCCTCAGTAACCCTCTACAAGCATTAGATGAATCAGTGTTGGAACCCCTTGTCCCATCAGTGCCATAAACACAGATCCACTGAAGCACCACTGGGGTACTAGTAGACAGGGTTGCATCTACAGAAAACCTCTTGGGAAGTACAGCAGAACTTTGTGATCTTTAACATAGAATTAACATTTTCAAAGTGCAACTTGTATAAGAAAACAGGATGTGGGTTGTTAATAGAATTGTCAATCAAGCAGAATTCACAGGGTTCAAATTTTGTTCCATACATGAAAATCAAGCACCAAACTAGATTTCTGAGTGACTGGGGACGTTTCAGTGAGATAGGAGAGACCAACAGCCATGTGGAGAGAGTGGCTGTAGCAGTAAGGTTTGCCTTACATTCAGTTGAGTTTTCTCTCCCCTCTGCTTCCTCTCAGGTGAGTTCTTCCTGCACTCACTCTGATGGAGACTTGGGACTTTATTTTGATATGTCAAAAAAATATCCAGAGAGGTGCTTTAAAATACATGTTCATATGTGAAAGATTTTATTTTAACTTCCTGAATTTATTTAAAAAATAAAATGGGAGGCATTTTCAGTTTATGCTAGGGTCCATCCTCTGTGGCAGGATTTAGAAATTTCTGGCACTTATAGCTAATTATTGGAGGAACCAATGGGTAGCAAGGGGTAAATAATACAGAACAATGACGGTTATTGAACATATTCTTAACAGTTACTTTGAGACAGGCCTATGAGACAAATATACAAAGAACTGTATAAACATTTTCAAAACAACTCCTTTTCTTTGTATGTAAAACTAGTTTGGTGCTTCTGAAAGGTGTTGGACTGACACCTCTGGAGTATTTAATCTTCCATTCAGCCATAGAAGAGGTTCAACACAGACTGGACCAGTGCAAGATTCCCACATACTGACCCAAATACCAAGATGCTATGACCTTGTCTGAAGAGACCACTAAGGGGAGAGAAAATGCAGCTTAATCTTCATGCCCAAGGCCACTCAATCTTTGGCCTTTCTCTTAGGCATGCATTAGCAAGACATTTGTTTATTCGAATTAGGTAATTATTTGTGATCCCTTAGAACTAACAGAAAAAATGTTGGGGATCAGGAATGTACTAAACAGAACACTGTCAAGGTTGATGGGACCCAACCTGACCTACAGTTTCCCTCATTTCATTTGTCAAAGCCCATGACATTATTTAAAATATGAGAGATTTTGTTTCAAAATATTTACTTCAATGCAAGCTCTTTTTAAAAACAGAAAATAAATATTTAATTCCCAATTCCCAGCTCTCAGGAGAAAGACAACAATAGCAATTGTATTATAGGCAGGGCTGGTGGAACCCCCTGTTATTAAAACTGCATTGCACTTCCCATTATAATAGCCTGTTTTCAGTTGCTTATAAACTTTACCAAACATTAACCATTTGGGTGGAATTTTTCCATGTTGAGTGTCTGCCTCAAGCTAAACTTTTCTGGAAAGTTTCAGCCAAAATGGTACAGTCATTTATGGGAAGGCAGCTAGGAGAAATACATTGTTTTGCCCATGTTAAAAAAAGTCTGGTGATATTTTTTAAAATGCTCTAGTGTCCCCAAGCTTTGGAGTAGGGACTTGAAAAATTACACAGGGAAATGGCCTTTGTGTAAGGGATGTGCCTTTTGTTGTCCCAGTTAAAATCTACCCAACATTTGGCCAAGTTATAACCCTTTGAAAAATCACAGTTCACATGTATTCAGTAGAGACTTAGACTTTAGCAGCTAAATTCCCAAAAGATTCCATCTGCACTGAGCATGCTTCAGCCCGCAATTCCCCTGCAACTGCAGTTCTGAGTTGCTATTGGCCAGGCTGGGTCCACGTCTGGACACCAGAACTGAAAGCAGGAGACTGTCTCCCCTATGTTCTTGAGCCCATGCTGGTGCCAGGCAGTGTCAAAGAGGAAGCTGATTTGAATACAGAGAAGAGCCAGACCTATGGATAGAGTTGATTGAGGAGAGACCGGAACTGGAGGCTGACAGAGACAGAGGGAAACTGGGAGTTGGGGTCTGGGGGAGACAGGGACTGGCTGGGCAAGGAGACTGCGGCTTAAAATTAACGGGGCAGGTGGAAGCAGGTGATGGGGGACTGCAGCAGGTGTGCGACAGGAGAACTGAGCCAGGCTGGGCAAAGAGATTGGGACAAAGAGTGGAAAATGGGGGACTTGAAATGGGGAACTTGGAATAGCTGGAGAAAGAGACTGGGGCTGGGATAAGAAATCTGTTGGGAGTGGAGACTGGAACTGGCAAGATGAGAAAAATGGGACTGGAACAAAGAGCCAAGGATGGGGAAGAGACAGGACTAGGACAGATACAGGTTGGAGGGGACAGAGCTGAAGAGTCTTTGCCCACTACAGAACACTACCCTCCAGAGCCTGGAAAGGAAGCCAAGATTCCAGCAACTCACCATTCCTCTGCTGTCAGTCACTATTTATGAACCCACTGGCAAAGTGTCTGATTCCCTTCTAATGCTGGCCCAGATAGCAGTAGTAGGTTGTCATCCTCTAACAGTTACTCTGTTAGCTCAAGAGGCAGAGGCCTATGCAATGAATCTAAAGGCTCCACTCTGATCATGACACACGTGGAAATAAATATGATGCCACATCATGGAAATTCTGATTTTTCAATTTGCTTTTTCAAAAACCTAGGAAATTACTCCCAGAAAATCTGTTAAAAGGAACATAAAAATTACAAAGCCAAGCACTCAAAAGTGCGGAAACACCAGAATTAAGGTTGTCTGTGAAGATACTGTTGTGATGAGTACTATAGGAAAGCCATGCGGAAATTAATAGTTCTGTCTTCAGAGCAGAATTTGAATAGTGTGCAGTAAATGAAGAAGGCTAGGGTCACACACTGAACAATAAGAAAAAAACAAAACATGAATGAGGCAGGGGTCCCTGTGGAAAAATAGTATGTGATCATATAATTAAAGATGGCATCATAATGCACTTGCACAAGGAGGCCAGATTAAGGTTGCATGGGCAATCCTAATTCTGCTCTTTCCCAACTTTTGAGTGCTTGATTTTGCAACCTTAATAATGGTCTTTTGACTTAGGTTTTTTTGTGTGTGTATGTAATACATAAATACTCTTTTGAGCCCTCATATCCAGGCAGTCAGATTGCTACACCCATGTTGAGCCCCAGTGACTTGGGCTCCATACAGATTCTTACTCCTGGGGGAATTCTGCACCATTGTGCATGCACAGAATTCATGTCCCCCGCAGATTTATTTGCTTCCCCACAGAAAAATGACTTTCTGATGGGGAAGCAAAGGGAAGCCACAAGACCAGTCATGCAACCCTCCCAGGTAGTATGTTTTGGGTGCCTGGGGCAGCTGACAGAGAGATAAATCACCTTGGGGCAGGAGGTGGGACTGGGAAAGACACAACTGGTGGCTCATACCTTGCACCAGGCTCAGCTGAAAGTCCTGGCAGGACTGGGAAGTACAGGATTTCCTCTTTCCCTGCACAGTATCCAGGGCTGGGTCAGACCCACCCCCACATTTCTCCCCAAGCTGCAAGAAGCTCTGCAAACTCCTCCTTTCACCTCCTCCCCCCCCTTGCTTCCTGCACCCATTGCTCCTCAGCTGCAGGGGGAGGGATCACTGTACAGGGAACTGCTCCCCCATTCACCCAACCCCCATACATCCAGACCCCCTCAAACCCAGACCCTTCTGCCAAGCCTCACCACCCCCACCCAGAAACCCCCATGCCAAGCTCCACTCCCTCTGCACCTGAACCACCTGGATGAGTTGCCCGGATCCCCACCCCACTAAGTCCTAACAAGCTGCACCTGTATCACCACCCCACTGATCCCAACTCCCACAGCATATGGACCCCCCACCACCACATCCAGACCCCCATGCAGGGCCGGCTCCAGGGTTTTGGCCGCCCCAAGCAGCCAAAACCAAAAAAAAAAAAAAGCCGCGATCGCGATCTAAAAAAAGCCGCGATCGCGATCTGCTGCAGCAATTCGGCGGGAGGTCCTTCACTCCCAGGCGGAGTGAAGGACCTTCCGCCGAATTGTCACCAAATACCTGGACCTGCCGCCCCCCTCCGGAGCAGCCGCCCGAAGCACCTGCTTGAGAAGCTGGTGCCTGGAGCCGGCCCTGCCCCCATGATGATCTCTATCCCCACACACACAGAGACTCCTCCCCACCCCCCGCTGAGCTCCAACCACGTTCACCTGGACCCCACTGCAGAGTCCCATTACCGTTGCACCCAGAACCCCCTAACAAACCCAGATCCTCCGTTGAGCTGCCTGCACCCAGATTGCCCCACACAGAACCCTCTCAACCAATGCCTGGATACCCCCACACTAAGCCCCTCCACACTTGGATCCTGGCGGACTGAGCCTGCCTGCCACACCTGGTGCACTTGGCACAGAGGGAAAAGAGCCCTGGGGGTTTTCTAGGACAGACCCAGTCCTTGCGCTGTGTCAAGATTGGGTGGAGCCTCACCGCTGAGTCCGTGTCCGGGGGGGAGCTGCAGAGTGCTCTCCCACTTCTGTGCAGCCAGTGGCCTGTGCTCCCCAATGCCATCCTGGAGCCTCCACATTTATTTGACAAATAAAATTTGCAACGTTCTGCAGAATTTTAAAATATTTTGTGCAGAATTTGTAATGTTTTGGTGCAGAATTTTTTATTTTTTGGCACAGAATGCCCTCAGGAGTAGCAGATCCAGCATTCAGCCCATTGGAATCACAATGCAGGATCATGGCTGTTAGGATATAAATATTCAGGCCTGTCTGCAAAGGCCTCTACTTTAAGAATTTAGGTGTATTCTTATCACTTAGCTAGTTATAGAGTACAAAACAAGAATCCAAATCAGTCTGCCTGTTTATAGGCCTTCTCTCACAATGATAGTCTAAGGCCTTGTTCTTAGGCTAAGGCCTTTGGCTAAACAGCAGGGGCAGCCATAAGCTGGGAAGTGAACAGTCACATGCTCACCAGTCACACTGAAATAAGGCGGTTTGGGGCTGTTAAAAAGGTGATCTGATCTGTCACATCCAGACAAAGGGAAGAGCCTAAAAGATTTAAAGAAAACTTAGTTTGATAGCATCCTGTCTGGAAAGAACTCACTTCTCAATAGCTGGGGTGTAAAATCCTCATTTCTTTGTTGTTCTATCACTGTAGTCCCCACTTCCCTATTGTTTGTCTGTATAATCTCTGTCTGGTTCTGTAATGGTTTCTGTCTGCTGTAGAATTAATTTTGTTGGGTGTAAACCAATTAAGGTGGTGGAATATAATTGGTTAGATAATCATGTTATAATAGGTTAGGATTCGTTAGTTAAATTTCCCTAAAATAATTGGTTAAGGTATCGCTAAGCAGAACTCAAGTTTTACTATATAGTCTGCAGTCAAATCAGAAAGTAAGGGGGTGAGGAGGGGGGGAACTGGAATCATCTTTTGCTAAGGCGGGGGGAATGGGAACAGGGAATGGGAACTGGGACACAGGCAAGGCTCTGTGGCGTCAGAGCTGGGAAGGGGGACACTGAGGAAAAAAATTGAAATCATTGCTTGCTAAAAGTTCACCCCAATAAACATCAAATGGTTTGCACCTTCAGACTTCGGGTATTGCTGCTCTCTGTTCATGCAAAAAGGACCAGGGAATAGAAGGGTAAAAAAATAAGCCCTCTAACAATGGCTATATAGAGTACCTTTATATAGTTTACACAATATCTCTCTCCAAAGTCCTGCTAGTCCGTGGACCTGCTAGTGAAGGCAGGGGGCTGGACTCAATGACCTTTCAAGGTCCCTTCCAGTTCTAGGACATAGGATATCTCCATTAATTTAATTTAAAGTGCTAGAACCACTGGCACCAAGTGCTGGAAGTTTCATGCAAGAGTATAAAAATAAACGTAGTCTAATAAAAACCATTATAAAATACCCTTCCTTTAAAATACAAACACATCAAAACAAATAATGAGAGGGTCCAATTTGGAAAAAAAAAAAAAAAAAAAGACAGGAAAGGAAGATTGAATGGTATGGCAATAAATATGGGGCCAACAATGATCATTGTAAAAGCATCCTTTTAAAGGTGATTTTGGCCAGCGTACACACTCCAGCACTCATGAACAACCCTTGAATAAATCAGTATAAATGAACCAAAAGGAAGAGAAGTCAGTCACTAAGGAAACAGATTTCCAAGCTTCCAATGGGTTATTGTAAACATCAGTAAGAGAAAAGATGAAAAATACCTTTGCAGAGTCTCCTTTAAGGGATTATAAGGCTATGTTTACACTGCACTTTTGTTGGTAAAACTTTTGTCAGGTAGGGGTGTGAAAAAAACCCACCCCTGACCAACAACAGTTTAACCGACGAAAATTGCCTGTGTGGATAGCGCTATGTCAGCAGGAGATGCTCTCCCACCGACAAAGCTACCACCCCTCACCGGGGGTGGCTTTCTTTTGTCGTCTGGAGAGCTCTTTCCTGCCGACAAAGAGTGGCTACACTGTAAGGTGCCTTACTTTTTCAAATTGGACTATAGCCCTGACATTCTGGTTCAGAAGAATTCTCCTCCTTCTCCTCAGCCTCTCTTAATTCCTGCCTGCCAATAAAACATGTGATAATGAACAATTGGATTCCAATAGTCTATTTTTTGGCACTTGAAGCACTAAGTGGGCAGTTCAAAGGCTGTTGATACACATTGTTTCCTTTGCTTACAGAGATATACTTTGGTTTAAATTATTCCACCTCAAAACCAACACAGTGACTCAAGTGCTCCAGTGGGCTGACTGTTCCACATATTCACTTCCAGAAGAAGGACGGGGGAGGAAGGGAAGGAAGGAAGGAAGGAAGGACGGATTTTACATTTGTATTAAATATTTAAATACTTGTGATTCCTCCATCAGTGTAATTTGATACTAACTGAACAAACATTATATTATATAGTGAGTTTTTAAAAGTGCATGAAATACTTTTAATCTCTTCTACTTGTAAACAGAAGGGGGGGAGAAATTAAGAAAACGAGTACTTGTCACGGTTACAGAGCTAGCTGCACCTCAGACCCCTCATCTGGTCTCACAGAGGGCACCCCTCAGACCCCAGGCTTCACACTTTCATCTCTTTCAGGGTGGAATCCCACAATTCCACCACTCCTAGACTGGTCTTTGGACAACAGTAACCTGTGTATCCACCCTACTTGCCCTGCAGGTCCGACTGGATTTGGGCACTTGCAGTTGTTCCCTACAGGAACCGGTGATCTGTGGATTACAGTCACCTCAAAATAATCGTCTTAAAACAAAGTATTGTTTAGTCTGAACAGCAAAAGCAAACCATTACAAGAGAAAAGGATTTAAAAAAACAAAGGTCTACATGCATGTCTGTCTTACATAGAGTCCTAGGCAGGCCTATTCCACTCCAGGCTCCTAAACTCTAGGAGTCTGGGCCACTCTCTGTTCCCCTTAACTCCATTTCCCTGTCTTTGAGAGCCTGTCTTTTAAATCCAGCCAAAGTTCTCTGTTCCCCAGGCTTGAACTAGCTACCCAAAACCAGTTTAATGAGCTACTCGGGGATCCAAGCCAGGTCATCAAATTAAATGACTCTTGCATTGTCTCTCAAGTGTTTGCTGTAATGTGTATATATGGATCCATCTCCCCCTTCCTGGGTGCCGTTACTGACTATCCTGCTATTGAAATTATCTCAATATATTCATAAAGTAACCATCGCAATAACCCAGCCAAAATATAGTATTCATAAGTTAATACAGGCAGCTTCAGATCCATTATAAGTATCTCCTTCAGAATGTTCCCAACTAGCTTTATTCCATATCAGATAGTACCACAATTGTATATCTGAACCCCCTCTCCCCCAAGCTTCCACACCCCTCTTTCCAACACTGACATTCTAACACAGTGCATTAAGTTCAGTGGCGGAAGAGGAGGATGAAACAAAGAACAGCAAAATGCAGTTAGTTAGAAAAGAGGTGTCTATACAGTGAGGGCCAAATTTCTCCAAGAGTAAATTGGCATGTTAGGCCCATGAGTGCTCAGTTCACATAGGAGAGTCTGTACTGACACAGATTATTAGATTCATTCTCTCAGGAACCCTGCTTCTCAAGATGGTTTGTATAGAATGTTTCAGTCGAAAATGGAGAACAAACACAACAATGTACCTGGTTATTTGGGGCAAGCTATATCATGGGTGGAAAAATTCCCAGATCCATCCAGTAAACCATTTATGCTCTGAATATGCGGTTTGCTTTCCTATACCATTGACTTGCACTGTCCCAATTTAGGGGCAGTTGTCTACATGATATTCACTCAGATCTGTCCATTTTTTAAAAAAATAGCCCCCTAATTATTTAATATGGAAATTAATTCAGCAGGTAATACATTACATAAAGTAGAATTTCCTAACAATATTAAATTTGCTACCAGCTGGTTTCAGCAAGTGACTCTTGAGCGTAGCAAAGCATTGGTGAAGAAGAGTGAATTGGTTTGTTCTGAAATAAAACTCTTCTTCAGCACTGGGTGAAATTTTATAACATCCCTAAATCCCATTTTTAAAAGTGAAATGCACTCAGAAGCCTACATCTCATTGAAAGTCCCTAGGACTTAGATTCCTAAATCACTTAGGCATGTTTGAAAATTTTACCCTTTGTCCACATGGGAAAGTTGCATTGATTTAATACATTCATTTATTAACCTGTGACTCTCTTACCTTGGTTTAAAAATGGCTTATTTCAGTTGAGTTTAAACCTGTCCCCACTCAACTCAAGATAAACCAAAAAACAGTCACTCGACTGGAAATAAGAATGCCCAGAAAAACATTTGAACCAGTTTAACTAAATTCACATCCTAGGTCATAGGTGCTGGAGCTAAGGGTGCTGCCGCACCCCCTGGCTTGAATTATATACAGGGTTTACAGTTTGGTTCAATGGCTCTCAGCACCCCCACTATACAAATTGTTCCAGAACCCCTATCCTAGGTTATAACCATGCAACTTCCCCTGTAGACAAGGTCTTACTCCTCTTCTCTTTAAGATAAAAGGACTGGGTCTCTTTAGTTAATCGTACTACTACTTTTCTTTGAGCCAACCAGCAACAAAATCTTCCTAGTCTAAATTGATTCCTACTGTGTTTAGAAGTTCAAGGTAGATGAAGTATTTGCAATGATAACGTGAAGGAGAGAGAGGTAACAGAGCTACTTTGACATGTGACATATTTCAGATTGGAATCCTAGCAGGTCCTTCATCCTTGACCCAAAAAAACCAGAACCAAGGTCCAGTCTGTTAGATTCTAGAGCATTTCTCATACAAAAAAGGGTTTAGTGTCCCACACATTACACAAAAATGGAATTATGTAATGGATTTAAGCTCCAAGTGTCTCTGAAAATATTTCCCAAGAAGAAAGCTTTTCTTTCATAGCTAAGCCATACTGGGAATTCTCACCCCTTTAAACTAAGAATAAATAAATTAACAGGTCAAAGTGCTTTATAAAACATTTTTAATCTTCTCATAGACCTTTCCTTCTGCATCATATCCCCTTCCTGTGATTGCCTCCAAAGCCCTACCTACTTATGCCCTTCCTACTTGCCTGTTTGTTTTTTAATTGCATCATTTTGTCTGCCCCCTTTGTTCCACCAGTAATACCAGCATCTGTTCCCCACCTGTCTGTTTCCTGAGCTGGCCTGTAAAACCAATAGCTTCTCATTTATATTCCTCCTGAAGCCTCACTTCTGCAATTTCTACAAGAAACTAGCTAAATTCACTACTTATTTACTTAATTTAATTATTGTTTGAGTGATCTGCTCATTTATGCTGAGAGAAGGGGTCAAATGTTGGGAGGGAGGGTTATAGGAGCTGATGTTGGGGCTTGCTGCGAGGGGGACAGAAGGGAAAGGGAAGGCTGAGAGAGGTAAGTGAGCGTGTTTAACGGAAATCAATCAAAGCTTATACAAGCACATGACCACCCTCATCACTTTGCCTGCATGTTATATCCCCTTCATCTGTTTTTTGTGGTTTCAAATTGTAAACTCTTTGAGGCAGGGATTCTGTCTCCCTCTGCTTTTGGAAAGTGCCTGCCATATTTTGGGTGATACCATAATATAGATATAAATAATAATAATCTTCTCAATAGCCCTGTGAGCAGGTAAATATTCTTACCCATATATTACAGATGCTAAACCAGACACAGATTAGTCAAATGACTTACTTAAATCCATATAAGAAGTGATGGCACCAATCATGAGTGCCTAATTTCCAGACCTACATTTAATCCACTAGAACATACACTGATATGTTTTCTTTTTAATTTGTTCCCCTTCACCTTCTAATACTGAAATGATCTATTTTATCCAATCCAACTTCTTGCAGAGTTTAGGTTCACCGGATCAAAACTGCTCAATTCATCTAAAGTATTAGAATGAATTTTCCTTCTTCCTTTCCCTTCAGAGGTGTCCTATCATTTGCCCTTTCCCCATATTGCCCCATCCTCCCTCAAGCTAAACAATTATTTAGAGTTTGACTTGTGGGTTTCTTTTTTCCTCTGTCCAATTGCCAGAATGTACAACATGTACCAATCTCTGTACTTGTGGTAACACGGTGTACTCTGTTACTATGGGGTTAGAAATTTAATTGCTTTTGTGGTAAAATATTCTAAACAAACAGCAAATAAATGGGGGTATATTAGTTTTTAAATGAGGAGCCTCACTGCAAAGTGTCCATTTTCTCTCAGTTTGAATCATTGCTGTATGGTACAAAATGTGCTGGGAAGTCACTTTACCTTGGGGTGGAAAGCTCTAAAAGGGTTCTCTTAAAATAATCATCCAGAAGTCCAGATCCTTATTTGAATTTATTTGGTCTAAGTAACAGGCTGGAAACCTTGTGTGACTAAGCACTCCTGTGAGATTCCCATGGCATTATATCGGACTAGTCAGAAGAATATTAGTAGTAGTATTTCAGTAGTGCCTAAAGGTCATGATTAAATTGGCACCCCATTGTGCTAGGAGCTGTACAAACAAGCAGAAAGACCGTGAGGGTAATTTTTGATGCAGTGTTTCCTCCTCTAGCCTCAGCTACAACCAGCCAATGGAGAAGCTCAAAAAAATGTGATAGAGAAAAACAACTCCTGCACTTTCAGAAACCTCAACAAAGGTTTAGATCAAGCTAGTTCGTTCATTCATTCTTTCTTCAAACCACATTATTCTTCTCTAATGTAACGATCAAACTTCAGAGGATTGGTAGAGAGCATTGTGTACACTTCTATAGGAACCGGTAACTGTAGGCCAATTTTTGTGGACTCCTTTTTGACAGCTTTGAAATCTATCAGGTGCTACATGCTGAGGGGGAAAATGGTTTTAAATTGACAGAGTCCTACGCCACAACTGAGTCTGAGGATATTGCCAAACTGAAACTCGTCACTGCATCCCTGACGAAGCCAGCCATTTAAACACCCAGAGTCAGATCCTCAGCTGGTATAAACTGGCATGGAGCCATGTCAATTTGCACCAGCTAAGGATCTGTCACCACATCTTCCTACCCAGCTCCACAATAAAGATGGCAACTGCCTTAAAAATAAAACATCTTTTATTTCAGTTCCCTTTTTCTGTAAGCACAATGGAATCTTGGCTTCTGCTACACTCATGCTGCCTGGCAGGCTCAGGAAGATTTAATTATTCAAACAAATCCTTACTAAGGTTGAGGGGGCGGGGGTCTGGCCAGATTTTGTGCCTCCAACAACAAAATGAGAACTGTGTGTTTGATGTTGATAACATCAGGCTTGTTAGGCCCTGTCTGTACTGAGGTTTTGACTGCATTTAACCCATTTTAAAAACATGGATCCAGCGGAAATGGTTTCCAAAACAGTTTGGACAATGTGAATCATATGTAAAAACTGGCCTCTAGATAAAACTCCTGCCTCCTTGGTACTATTACACCATCACAAAAGGAGTTGGACCCTGTCTGTTTTAACCAGCCAAACCAGTGTCAAGCCATTTTATAGAGCTGAGTTTAAATAGTCTCTACAGTTTTCTGAGAAGTTCATGATATCTTCTGTTCAGACTTATAAAGCTGATTTGGGTTACCTGCAGGTCAGTATATGACCAGGGCTCCCCAGATAAGAAATGAAAGCTGGAACTACATACATGGGCTCCCCCTTTTATGGCTTTTGATTAAACATCAATTCAAACTAAAATGCTGGATCTGAATACTACTACATTAAGGAAAAGTTTAGAGCTGTTCCAAACACAGCCACTCAGGCCGATCTTTAGTTGTGAGCGGTTTTACATTCGGTCTTAGGGATTTGCCTGAATATGAACAGTAAATTCATAGTACCACAAAGCCCCCATATACTGTGCATCAGGTATTATCCATCCACTTATAAAATTGGACTGCACCCTGACTCTTGCTTGTGGATTCATCTCAAGAGACCTAGGTTTTGGGAGGAAGCGTCCCCCTAAAACTCCTGTAGTACTTTTGTAGTTTGAGGGGAGAAGGAAGAAAATTCCTTAGCCACATAAAAATACAACACACCGATGTTAAAGCAGACATCAGCGTGAAACCAAACATTTTTACTGGAAAGTGGAGACATCAGGCAGTCCTCAAAATATTCCCTTTATTACCACTTCACCATGTGTCACTCAGGCTGACCTTTCCTCTAACTGAAGTGGTCTGGACAGAGATCCCTCTGAAATTTGTCATCATCAATTCTTGTTTGGTTAGAGGGGACTGTTACTCCCTTTCTCTCCCAGGCCTACCTACCCAGAACTTTCAGCTCCCAATGGCCAGGGGTGTCAAGGACAAGTTTGAGACCAAACTTTAGGCTACCATTGTGCTGTAGCAGCTCAGTACACTGCCCCCAGACTACTGAGGCAACCCAGCTGTTTCTGAGCTGCCCGTGAATTCTGAAACAACTATGCCCTATGGCCCATCCTGCAAGGCCAGTAAAGACACAAATTCCAATTGCCTGCAGGAAACAATGGTGTCTGCACAAATGAGAGAGAAAATCTAGGCATTCAGAGGCCACCCTCTCATGGTGAGGATTTGGATGGGTTTTAGGAGAAGCGGACACATAAAAGGGTGCTTAAAGTATCATTTTAGCCATTTAGCTTCATGAGCAGCATTCATGGCAAAGAAATAAATCTGGAAGCTCTGTTGCATACATTTTCTATTCCTGCAATTCTCCTTGGTGCACTGGGCCATACAGGCAATCATTTTCTCAATGGCCCAGCAGTTCCATTTGTAGTCTCAGGATTCTTCCAATTTACACGTTGTTTTTGTTTTGGTTTTAAGAGAACCATTTTATATCATTCAAAGGCACCTGTATCCTTCAGTAATGTGCTTTCATGGCTTCCTTTCCTCTCTTCCCTACTTATGAATATCAGTCCTCCCCAGTCCTGAGAGAATGGTAGCAAATCCCCTAGGCAATGTACAGGGGGCTTTATCCATGAGCTAACAAGTAACTTTGATCTTAAAGCAAACACTGGATTTTGCATTTGTTTTCCAAGGGCATTTATTAAACATCATGCAAAAGCCATGAAGAGAAACAGAGAGGCAAGTCCCTCTCTCTGGATGAAATTCTAGTTTAGACATAGTTGCTAGCACAGTTTCCTTAATCTGAGCAGGGTGTAGTGGAAATTGTACAGGAAACTATACTGTAAGCCTTAGCTACCCTATAAAATACACCCATGCCAGGGGAAGGGGGCATGGTTACAATATGGGTATGTGTTGTGGCATAGAAGGAATTGTGTTAACTGTGCTTTAACTACCTTCTCAACAGGCCCAGGTCTTCAGCACAATTCAGAAATGCGGTTCACACTCAACTAGGTCCTCGCTATACTAAAAAACTGAGACGCACTTTAACCATGCCAGAGGGAAGCTAGGTTGTAACTCAATCCCTGACATATTTGTATTTGTTGTGTAGACATGGCCACCTAGAGAGACGATAGCAGTTTTATAGCACGGTGTTCAGACCTGATGCCATTCAAGCTGTGCTTGCGCACAGTTATTGCTAGCATAGGTAAACTACAGGGTTCACCGACACTACAACCGTAACAAAGTCTTGAACTGAATCCTACGACTCCAGATCTTAGTTACATTCTGGGGAACATGGTTAGAACCTGTCCAGATCACAAATTTTAATATGTTGTAACAAGGCCAGGGAATAATTTTGTTGTTACAGGTTCCACTATAGTGTGGAGGGATCCATAGTGTAGCTGGGCTCTTAAACGGTGAATAGGAGGATTGCTATATATGTCCCATCACAAAAACAGATGCCTGTCTTCCTATAACTCAGTATTATCTATTGACTGTGACACTCACATCAACCTTACCTGTGTGTGTCCTACACATACGCCACATCATAATCTACGGGCTGTGCTGACACAGAGTGGCTTATGTTAAGGCACAAAAAATAATCTTAGATAGCAAACACTACATGAGCAATCCAGCAGAGCTAATTTAATAAATTTATTTAATAAAGCATCCCGCATGATGCGTAGTCCATATTAGGTAAAGCAGCTATACAGAAAGGTCATATGTCTAAATAACTATGAGGCTGATGAAATGCACCTGGAAACGAACACGAGGGTGTATAGGAAAGTGAACCAAGATATGTCAGCCAATGCATAAATACTGCACTGAGATGGGTTCCTTATTTGTCAGATTGCGAGAAACTCTCCAGAGACTGCAATTTTGTGCCCAAATCTGATAGCTTTATTTTTGCAGACCAGCAACTTTCCGAGGTACCTGCTAATGGCAATTGTACAAGTCAGATGCCTTCCAGGAGTCCTTCTGAGAAAACACAGAAATTCTAATAATAAAAGCTTATGCAAACGGAAAACCAAACCAAACACTTTCTACTCCCACCCCAATTTACCACAGCTCACAGAGCCCTTACGAGGCTTAATCTGGAGTCTCGGTTGCTGGAGGATGACTGGGGTTCTTCTTCTCACATTATTTATTTTCCTAAAAGGATTCTCAGGGCAAGGGGTTTCCAGTGTGATCAGGGTAACCCTGCCAAGTGCCTCTAGAGCCAAGTTGTAGTAATTTTCAACTGTTAACAAATGCCCACTCGAGATCACCCTAAGACCCAGAAATTTGTTCCACTTGCGTTCCAAGCAAAATGTGAAGCTGCTGGCTCACTCCTGCCCTTGTTTGTCTACCACGCAATAGCACACTTTCAAAGATACAAAGGGATGTGTTATATTGAAGGACAGAATTAAACCCTAATGTGGAAGAGGGTGAAGGATTAGCACACCAATCCCGACCCTTGCCTTTTCCACCTCACGTTATTTGTTTCTCAGAGTGACACTTTTCACAATTTAGGATTGTAAAAGAACCCTTCCAAACCCAATGTAAAATAGCAGTTTCTCACTAGGTTAATGCTAAGCACACATCTTGTCAGTTTCAGGTTTTTATTTTGTTTCTCACCAAGGTACAACGTCAGGTGAGTTGCTTCCATTCCTCGCAGCCTCATCTGAAGTCTCCAGAAAACACAATTCCAGGTGCTTTTTGGTGAAAATCAATAACAAAGTCCCTTACAGCTCCTCACTGGCACCCTGATACAACCCTTCCTCTGGCCAGAGATCTCCAGTGATTCAGTCACAATTCAGAAATATTTTACCAACATTTTCTGTCCCTGAAGTTGGGGAAAGCCTCATTTCTTGGAAATTTCAATAAATGTGCAAAATATTTCATATGAATTGAACAACTTCATTCAAAATATGCACAAGATGGGCAAAAGGAGGGTACAGGCAAAGGTCTCTGGGCTGTTCAGTGCTTTTGCATCACCATGCAAGTGCACGTTGTGACAGTATTTTTCTTTAAAGAGATAAGCTTTCATTCATTACTTTAAAGTAAAATAAATTGATTAGACTGACTAATTACTGAAGATGTGGATGAAGGTAGATATCAAATCCCACAATCATCTGCTCCTCAGATTTCTGTTTTATTATTTCCTCTCTCCCATCTGTATTGTACTGAAGTATCCAATTTTTTTAATTGCTGCATCCATGCTATGCAGACATCATCACTAAGCTACTCACAATGACTCTTATTCCTTAGAGAATCCCACAGGTTCAGAACCCATCAATGTACATGAGAAGTTTAGGCTATTCTTTGCCAGAGTGCATTACTTCGCATTTAGTCAAGTTACGTTTCAAGTGCCACCATCATGTTACATAATCCCCAAAGCACTGAAATCTATCTCAAGCATTTCACAGCCCTCTACAATTTCTACTACCCACTTTATTTTTCAATTCTCTTTTATACTGATTGGCCCAGTGAATTCCTCTATTTCTCCAGAAAACAGTGTCAGCATCAGCAGAAGCAATGCAAATTTCTCCACACTGCCCTATCAATGTGTCTGGGCCCTAACATTGATGGATCACCTTTAAAGGCAAGAATGTCTCTAGCTGATTTAGTTCTTGGCCTCTCTAATTAGAATGCCAATTAAGGTGCCAATGATGTAAGTGGATTTTGTGATGTGATTCATCTGCTAGTAACTGGACAAAGACTATCAAACTTGTTTCACATAGGCCACTGAACAGTCAATGAATGATGAAAACTAGAGTCCTGCAAATATTGGGGGGGGACACAACAAGTTTTCCAGAAATATTTATTTGAATTTTTAAAAGAATGTTTTCCTGTGTTTGCTTTCTGAAAATATCCTAATGACAGGAATGTTTACCGAAACAGCACATTTTATGTAGACTTTGCTGAATTCAAAGAAAGGAAATACTGGAAACCTGATTCATAGACTTATGCTCATCCAATTCAGGGAACAGAAACATACAAAATGTCATGTATAGGCCCAAATCAAAACTGATTGGAATGCAAGTAGCTAACACTCAAAATGAAGTACTCACAAACAAGCACAAGACTACGGCTGTTGGAAATTTTATGGATTTAATGAACATTTTTGCCATAATTTCAAATTTCTATGGAAAAAACTGCAGGGAAATTGAAAAAGAAATGTGGCTTTCTCCCCACACCAATTTCCATCTAGCTCTACTAACGACCAAGAATTATTCACAGAAATGTATAATTTCAAATAACAAATTCACAAAAATCACAGTCTGCTTTTGGACAGTTAATGAACAGGAATAGGAATAATTGTAGCTGAATAAACTATTCACCCAGCTCTAACAACCGCTGTTGGTCACCACTTACCTGGGCTAGATCTGAACCAGTAAGCTATCAGTGATAGGCTCGGTTTCTCAATACCAGCCAGCTGAACCATCCAAGCCCTCTGACCAAAATCATTTCATGTCAGACTTCACCTCTCCACTTTTCACTTTCACCTCCCAGTGCTTCATAGTACTTGGCCCAGCTACTGCTCATCCAGCTAACAACTTTACTCAGAAGCAGCATACATTGATTATAACTATTTCCTTTAGCTTAACCAATTTTTAGGGCATACCAAGACTTTGGACCCAAACTCCATAGCTACTCATTTTCTTTTATTCACTTAGGAAAAGCTTTTTGAAAGGCCAAGTAAATCAGGACCATTAAGTAATCTTTATTTAGAGAGCGAGAGCACACATATGTTATTCTCCTTCTTACAAAGTATAACAAGTAATAGATACCTTCTTTCAGAAGCTGTGCTGATTTGACCCTATGAGTTTATACTAGCCAAGTGTTAAACTATTCTGTCCTTAGACTCTCAATCCAATCCCTCAGAACTAAAGCGAGGGCTGGTGTGGCTATGATTTTTGGGATCTCCTGTGGCTCCCTTTTGGAGACTGACACTGCATTATTGACTTCCCAACTGTCAGGAACAGCTGCTAGTTTTTCAGGATATATCACATGCCTTCACCAGTACCTCGGCTATTTCACACTTTATTCTCTATAGTAATCTCAGATGAGTGTCATCCGGTTTATGTGATTTACCACCCTGCGGGTTCTCAAGTTGCTTTACAAAACACATGCAAGTCTAAAAAAGTGTCTTGTCAAAAATAACCAGAGTAAACAATGTGGATTAATGTACTGTTCTCAATCTAAAATAAAGACTATTGTTTGCTTGAAGCAAGTATTTCAACTTCAGCCATACACCTTATGTTTTATAAATTTATATCTAATCATAAGTAACTTCCACTGTAGGACCAGAATTTGCCTCCAGCCCCTCACCCTCTCTACACACCAATTCTGAGGCTAGTTTTCTTATTCTAATTGTAAATTATTGCTATCAGAAATGCTGAACCATGAGAGTGTATAAAACATTTCACACATTCAAGGAATAAAATCCCTCTGAAAATTAGACCCCTTTGAGGTGCTTCAAACTGGGCACCCAAAAACCAAGGCAATCAAAATTATTGCTTATCTTTCAAAATATCAGCCCTAAAATCCAAATTTATACACTTCAATAAATGGACTGATAGAGATGGAGTCAACAGGAGCTGAGATTTCTCTTCTGAAAATCAAGTCTCTTATTTAAATGCCTAAAGTGGATTTAAATGTCTAACTATATACACCCAAATTTGTAAATTTGGGCATAGCCGAGTTATCCAGGATTATACTGAGCATGAGTGGCAAACCTGGAGGACAATTAAAAACTCCCAACTCCAATTCCTTTATTTAACAGTTTCTTCCTGCACTCATGCACAATTAATCCAGAACATGATTTTTTTATTTTTTAGGGGGATGGAGAGGCTGATTAAAGTAAGTTAATTGTAGCATCTTTTTTAACTATGCATCTGAGCACTTTTGCATGCTCACTCAGATAAAAGTGCATTTCTAATTACTAAGCATAGAAATGTTTAGATTTGGCTCAGACAAGCACCCTAAAAGCACAAGTGTTTAGCTGAATTATCCAGACCTCTTGAGACAACAAGATTGGTCTGGAACTCTCATGAAAACAAGATTTGCAGTCATTTCTCCTTCTTTTTGGCCAGGAGTACAATGGGAATAGCCAGTGTTATGGTACATCAGCATTTCCCTGAATGTCTCAGCCAAAACCCCAAGGGAAGGTTGTGAGGGTCTCCAGAGATGAGCACCGTACTAATGCTGAGTAGGGTTGCCAGGAGTCCGGTTTTTGACTGGAACGCCCAGTCAAAATGGGACCCTGGTGGCTCCGGCCGCTAAAAGTCTGGCTGGCCACAGCAGCCAGCTCCCCTTGGCTCCCGGAAGCGGCCGGCATGTCTCTCCAGCTTGAGGTGTAGTGGGGCTACATGTGTTGCCCCTGCCCATTGAACCGCAGCCAATGGGAGCTGTGAGGGCGGCGCCTGCAGACGGGATCAGCGTGCAGAGCCTCCTTGCCACTCCTGTGCCTAGGAGCCAGAGGGGGATGCCAGCCACTTCTGGGAGCTGCCTGAGGCAAGTGCTGCTCGAAGCCCGCACCCCAAACACCCTCCCATACCCCTACCCCCGAGCCCTCTCCTACACCCCAAACCCCTCATCTTCAGCCCCACCCAAGAGTGTGCACCCCCAGCCAGAACCCTCAATCCCTCCCGCACCCCAAGCCCCTGCCCAGTGAAAATAAGCAAGTGAGAGAGGGTGAGGGAGAGCAAGTGACAGAGGGAGGGGGGATGGAGTGAGTGAGGGGCAGGGCAGGGCCTCAGGGAAGGTGGCAGAGCAAGGGTGTTCAGTTTTATGCAATCAGAAAGTTGGCAACCCTAGAGAGAGAAATACTTAACTTTGTTGCACCCTGAACCCTGAGAGAAGGTTTAAAAGTGGAGGGTTGTTTTACCCTACCCTGTTCAGATACCAAAAGTGTGAAAGATAGGCACAACAGAAAGGCAAACTTACTTGAAATTGGAGGGTTTGCTGCATGTTACGAACTCAAATAAGGGACCCATTTTACAAACTTTTCACTCTACATGGATCACATCCACTCAACAAATGAATCCATTTCTGAGCAACAGTTGGCTTCAAAAGTCAAATTTTCCCCTTGGGAAGGGTGAAAGAAAGGTGCAGAAAAATTTGAAGGGTACAAAATTTTCCAGATGAAACAGCAAATATTTTTGTGTAAGATTCCATACAAACACCAGTTTCACACCATTCAGCTAATTCATCAATTATTTTATTCTAGAGAGCTAGTTTAAATAAATAACCTGATGTTTTGAAGCATCTTGTAAAGAACTATTTGAGTTAGTAATTGATATTGGAAATTAGGCCTGGGAGAGAAATTCTTTCATTGATTATTGTCTGAAATATTATTTCTATATGGACTCAATCTCTCCTCACAGGCTGAGGCTGGAGCATTACTCCCCTGTTTCCTTTAGAAATGAAAAATGAAAGCAATTTTGATGGTGGAAAGGGGAGACTTCGTCAAATCTCATCAATAAATTTCATTATGATATTAATATAAACCCCTTTTTGAATACCTCTGAGAGCAAGCTTAGGGAGGGCCGCTAACTACTTTTTCTTAAAAGTAGAATAAAATGAATTTCACTATAATTGCTGATTAAATAGCTATGTCTGTAAAAATCCATTTGCAATGGGTGTAATGAAGTTTCTTTGCTTTTCTAATTAATAAACATTATTCGGTATAAATCCTTTAAAAGTTTTGTTTACGGTCCAGTTGGATGAACTCAAGTGCATCTGAATGTTTGGTTTCTTCTGGTCCTCTCTCAGCAAGACACAAAAATAGTGGTGAAGGTCCAAAAACAAATAACCTAATGATAATGGCATGATCTGAGAAGATCAGAAAGAGAGAGGTTCTGCAAAAGGAGATGTAGCAAAAGATCCAACCACTAGGCAAAGCAGCACCTCACAGGCACAGATAAAAGCTATACTCAGGGTTGGATGAAAAGCCCATTGAAGTCCAAGAAAGTCTTTGCACTGACTTCAGTGAGCTTTGGTCAGGCCCTAAATGGGATGATAGAAGCCAGATTAAAGTTGGCCCAGATGCCCAGCAATGTCAAGCAGATGAACCAGGTGCTTGGCCCCTTGCCTGGCAGAGACAAGGATGCAGGAAAGTCAGAAACTTTAAATTAGAATACACCACTACCTCGCTGTAACGCCACCGGATAGACCACGAATTCAGCTATAACGCGGGAAAGCAGCTCTCCGGGGCGGGCGGGCTGCGCATTCCGGTGGATCAAAGCAAGTTCAATATAACGCGGTTTCACCTATAAGGCGGTAAGATTTTTTGGCTCCCGAGGACAGCGTTCTATCGAGGTAGAGGTGTACTTTACTTTGAAGGGAAACTCATTCATTGCTCCTCAGCCAAGACAGGGTCCAGAATTAGGCATCAAGAGCCAGGCTTAGCAGGGACAGGGAGAGGATGGACAGGTGGGTGGGAGAAATCTCCAGAATTTGGAGACAGACATGAGGGACCCTTAGGGGAGAAACAGTTACAATTTCTCAGAAGTGATTAACAGCAATTTCTTAGCATGCAGCAGAAACATTGCATGATTTGAGCTGTTTAAAGACTACAAAAACAATTAGCATTTCCAAGCGTGTACTCTGTCCCCCACCCAATCTTCCACCCAGTTTGAGATCTTGAGTCACTTTCTACAGTAGTAGGTATATACACAGTAATGCTGTAAGCTAATATGGCCTTGTCTAATCAATTAATTGTGCCAAACAAACACACACGTCTAAAGGTAAGTGAGCTGGTACAATACAATACAGAGTGTCATGTTGCGCTATAGGTGGAGTTCTTCATGGAAGCAATGTATTACTAGGAGGAGTAGAGGGATATATATGGTATACAGGAAACACTTGGGGACAGCAGCCAAGCAAAACTGGCCACCATGTCACTAACAAAGCTAAGAAGCAGCAGTTCCTGCAAACACACACACTTACCAGCTATCCAAGGAGCCTGACACGGACAATTTACACCTGCTCTGCTTCCTGCCGCTTTTACGAAAGAAATCCATGCACCCCGCACTCATAGCTTCCAGGAAAAGCCAAGACCTGAAATCCAGTGCCTAAAATGGCCAGGCTATATGAAAAGCAGATATGAGTTCAGTCTTTAGGAAAATCCCCTGCAAATTCACCAGTCAACTCCTTCCCCCGCCTCCCATCTAGCTAAACAAATCAAACTGAAAAAGGAGGCTAAGAAAAAAAGAAAAAGAATCCAAGGCCAATCTTTTAACATAAATGGTTCTCACAAACTGATCAGTATGAAGCAGGAGTCTGTTGAAATGATGTATGGCTAAAAGGCAAGCATGTATACATATACACACACCTACGTCAGACTCTTCCCTGGCAAGTGGATTAACTGGCAGATGGTGTCAGAACCTGAGCTGCTGTCAAGAGCAGAGTTCACACAGTCCTCCACTTGACACTGCTTGAGTAAAAGAAAGCAATAAACAAACAAATGAACAAAAATGGCCAGTGTGTATATGGCATAATCAGCTTTATCCTGGACAAGGACGAGAGGCTCCGATGTCCCTTTTATTTTCTCCCTTCCCCACCTCTAAATCCCTTAAATGCAAACTCCTGTCTTTTGGAGGAGACAGGAAAGGAGAGAAGCAAAAGCCACGGTACAATTTCCATTCACTAGAAAAATACACCCTCCCTTTAGGACTACAGGTGCCTGAGTTTTATACAAAGAAATCAGATCTTAATTTTACCAACAAAAATAGTAAAATCTGGGCCTGACAAAGACAGAGGAAGAGAGAGAGAGAGCGCGAGAGCACACACCTGGTTGAAGCATTGTCAAAATGGAAGAGAAAAAACACGAACTAGGATCGTCTAAATAATAAAGACAAATGAGGCAGATAACAGGCAGTTGGAAGAGAGGTAAAATTGGAGCATCACAATGACATTGTGCAGACATCTTTGTTATTAATAATTATTATTGGTAATAAATAATTGAGAGGATTTCATACTAAGCCAGCGTCCTTTCTTTTCAATCCCCTGAACCCCACCTTCCTCTGTCCCTCTGAGCACCTGCCTTACATAGCTTCCCTTGTATTATCGTGAGCTGCTTGGATAATTGATAGCTGAGCTCGTCCATCCCATGCTAAGAAAAGAACTACAAAGTACTTAAACATGAGCCTACTATAAATAAACACACTACGTGACCAACATTTGCCAGTATCTGATGAAGGCTTCCCTCCAGGGTCCTAACGTGAGCTAGTTTCTGAGAATCAGAGACTCAAGTGAGAGTAAGGTAAAAATGCTTTCAGTTAAATCTGCAGGGTTGAGGGAGAGGAGTGCTTTCATATTTTATGTGATCCTAAAAAAATATCCACACTATCAAACGTTGAGCTTAGTTTGCTAGTCACATTATAAAGCTCAAATTGGCTCAATTGGCACATGGGCCCAAAAACTCGGAGGCAATATTTAAGGTGATGTGGCTTGTACATTAGTAAGTGGGTGCAAGGAAATCTCAGATGGTTTAACTCCATGGCTGGCATTAGGCATAGGCTGCCTAGGGCTTTGATTCTGCAAGGGCACCTCCATCCCTGCCACCACCTGGGAGCCATATTAGCACTGGTCTAGCTCATGTCCAGTTAAGGTGTCCCAATCCACAATAGCAGCAGTATCCAGCTACCCCAGCACACCCCTTGGAGCGATGCCTAGCATGGGAAAATATCTAGCTCTGGTCTTGTTGAACTCACACACTAAGGAGCCAGACAAAGGCAAGAAGATGCGTTGTAAACCAGTGTGTGGCCTGCTTTAACATACGCCTTCTTGACTAGTTGCTTTTCCTCCTCTTCCATACCCTCTGCATCTAAATCACATCAGTTTACAATGCCAGACGTATCACCTCTTTATTTGGCCCTAGCTGTTTAGCCAAACCATTTGTGCCTGCAGAGTCAGGCTGGAAATCACATAAATATCTCCCCTATGAGCTTGCTGGTATTTCCTGCTTTTGATCAGGATAGAAACACCACGAGAAAAGTTCTCTTTATGGCAGGTTTCTTCATGAGGTTGATGGATTTCCACTCCATACGACTAAATGCAGTGCCTTGCATAGTGTCAAGTATCAGAGGGGTAGCCATGTTAGTCTGGATCTGTAAAAAGTGACAAAGAGTCCTGTGGCACCTTATAGACTAACCATAAGTATTGGAGCATAAGCTTTCGTGGGTGAATACCCACTTCGTCAGATGTAGGGCAGCTCCAGGCACCAGCGCACCAAGCACGAGCCTGGGGCGGCAAGCCGCGGGGGGCAGCCTGCCGGTCGCCGTGAGGGCGGCATTCAGGCAGCCTTCGGCGGCGTGCCTGCGGGAGGTCCGCCGGTTCTGTGGCTTCGGCGGCAATTTGGCGATGTGTACACCGAAGGCGTAGGACCGGCGGACCTCCTCAGGCATGCCGATGAATCCGCGTTACCAGCGGACCTCCCGCAGGCATGCCGCCGAAAGCTGCCTGACTGCCGTGCTTGGGGCGGCAAAATACATAGAGCCGCCCCTGGTCAGACACATGATGAATGCGTCTGATGAAGTGGGTATTCACTCACGAAAGTTTATGCTCCAATACTTATGGTTAGTCTATAAGGTGCCACAGGACTCTATCGCTTTTTACAGATCCAGACTAACACGGCTACCCCTCTGATTCTTTATGGCAGTTACCCACTTCCACCTCTGCTTCTGGCTGGAACCCACAAGCACACACTTTCATTTTTATGAGTTGTGGGGGGGGGATTATTTTTATATGTAATTAACCCTATCCTTTTGATCTCCAGAATTCCTTGCTTCTGGATTTGGGTGATGGTTAGAGTCAATTCTTATTTCATATGATCTAGTTCATCCACCCTTATTTTGTGGATCATAGAGATTTTGAAAATGTAAAAGATCTTCTATTTCTGGAAAGTTGCCTACTCTCTTCCTTCAGTGTCCTTTCTCCAAACACTAGATTAGGCCTTTTCTAATGGAGATTTGCCCCAATTTCAGCCATCTGTAGGCAACTATCAACAGAGCTGCACCAGTGCAAAATCTCAGTGTGGAGAAGGCAAACTGCAATTTACATCAGTAAAGCTTAACCCATTTCCAAGCAGGTGTGAGCTCCATCAAGGCAAATTGTGACCTGCCTTGACTAGTCTAGGGATTATACTCTTGCAGCTACATTGGTGGCTACCAATGACTATAATTGGGGCAAATCCCTATGGTAGAAAAGGACATAGACTTGCCTCACAGCATCACCTTCCTGCCATAAAATCCATGATGATGAAAAGGAGCAGAGAACCTCCAGAAATTAACTGTTTGGAGATTCTTGAACTAAAAGTGAATGCTCCCAATCCAGGGGTCTGTACACCCAGTGGGTCACAAAGTCAAGAAAATGGCCAGTCTATTTACTCCAAAATGCAGTGAAGGAACAAAAACCTTAGATTTTTGCTTTGCTCAAATACCTATGTCTTACAGACGTGTCCTCTCCTGAGTTTCCTTCTTCTCTGGTCATTAAGTCTCTGTTTGGAAAGCATGGTTGCTCCCCCAGATTTATAGGTTATTTCAGCATATGCAGACTTATTTATTCCCAGACCAAAAAAAAAAAAAATACAGTAAAATGGAGTGTAGGTTGAGAGTACATACCAGTAAGGGTAAAACACAGGTTAAAAAAACCCACATTACAGGAATGTTTTAATTATCCCAAAAACCAGTTATCACAAACCCAGGAAAGTCAGACTTAAGGCTACACTCAAAAGAAATCCAAACCTATTAAGGTATGGATATACATAGTTAAAACACCTAAACAACCTTAACTCTGCCCTAAAAAGACAACATGCAATAACCATACAAATTTGTTTGCAGCATTTTAGTATTTGTGGTCTCAGATTAGATTGAACTGATTTTTATAGACATACTAATAACAGAAACCCTTTAGGTTGTCACCAGTGTTGCCAACTCCACACAGGCATGGCAACTGTGCCTAGTAATCTACTATCTGTTCACTCCTCCTCATACAACCGATGAAACTGTTGCTTGCAAATTAACTGTGGAGTAAGGATGTTGATTGGTTGAGTTACCTATGATATCCCAATGGTCTAGGAGTTTGGCATGGCACAGATGAATACTTGCACTATACACTACATGGTAATAATTTGTAAAGTCAAAATGGCTGGAAACTTAAAAGCTGGATGGCAACAGACTGCACAACCCAGTGATGACGGAGCCTGGTGATATTGTGAATAAAAAGAATTCTCAAACATGCTGTTTCCATCACTTCATGCTGACTCAACAAACATTCTAGGCTTCAGAGTGGCAGGGAGTGACAATCCTGAAATTTTATATTGATTAAGGTTTTTCCCTATTTTTCCTCTCATGGTGATACTACAAGTGGTGACTGGTTGAGTTACCTCTGATGTCATAGCAACCCCACTTACAACTTACTAACAAGGATCAGTGAGGAGTCTCAATATATTGTTATTTTGAATTTTTATAAGAGAACAAATGAGCCCTCTTTATACTCTTGATTTAGTTTAATAGATGTCATAGATGAGAAAACCTGTCTTATTTCCCTCTAGCCTGCACACCAAGTGTCCTTATTTAGGACGAAGAGACCCATCCCCTACTTTTTTTTTTTTTTAAACAAACCATTTATTGTTTTCCTACCATCCTTCCAAAAAAGCTTTCTAGTCCAGTCTATTCCAGCTGAGCTATTTTATTTTATCCCTATTGGCCCAGATTTCGAAATGTTAGCCTGTATATTCTAGGATGATGGCACAGAGAACCTTCTGCATGAAGCATACAGGTGTGTTCTTGCAGCCAGGAGAGCTGCAGCAGTGTTCAGCTCTTATCTTCTTACTGTGCAAAAGGCAAGTCCACTTTATGTTGGATTTTCCACCGCACATGAGCAAGAACCCATGGCCGCACCCTCCTCAGTTGTCAGCTAAAGCATATACATGGGGAAAACAGTTCAAAACCTGAGGATCCAAAATACAAACTACCAAAAGGTCTGATGAGCTAATGGAACAGTGCCCCAAAGGCCAACTACCAGAAGGAACTGATACACTTGAGAAAGTCTGACCTATTCCATCCAGTAGAAAGCAGCAGTTTGACAGGCTCACAAGCCTGTACACATCACACAGACCAAGGAGGTAATGACATGACTTCATCTGGGTTGATGTAGCCAGCGCAGCATTGAAATTCTGCCTTGAGGACCAGATTAGCTGCAACGCAAGACTATTTCATACAAACTGTATCCCAGACTGCTTTACTGTTAATACAGAATTTCAGCAATGAGCACTATATATAATAGAAACAGGAGAGAGAAATGTAAAGGTGTGGCAGAAATGGAAAATCAAGGAGGAAGAGCAATACATGAAAGGCTGTGCAGGATGATGAAAGCTGCAGAGGAAGTGGCTGTTGCACCAGAAGTTGTTGAGGCCAGAAGAGAGGCCAATAATACTGTAAAGGAGGCAGAACAGTAGTCTGTAGAGAGACCAAGTCTATTAGATAGGCTGAAGCAGGGATCGGGTGGGGGACGCCTTGCTTAGTTAATTAGTAGCATCATTGTTAGATTTCATAGATTTCATTCCAATGAGGTGAATAGGAGCAACTCATACCTTCTGTCTTCCTGAAGACTCAGGCCACATTGCATGGGCTTCACATTCTGTTGGTTCTGCCGTGAGGGCTAGAAACTTAGGATATGTCTACATTGCAGCCAGGAGTGAGCCTCCCAGCCCATGTTGGCAGACTGGCACTAGTGGGAGTCAAGCTAGCATGCTAGAAATAGTGTGGATGTTGTGACTAGCAGAGACTCAGACTAGCCACCCAAGCTCAGACCCAGGGGATCAAGTGGGCATGAGAGTCCAAGCTGCTGCCTGAGCCACAACAGCCATACTGCTAGTTTTAGGGGCTAGCTGGAGCCCCTCTAGTGTGAGTCTGTTTACCTGGGCTGGGAGGCTCACTCCCAGCTTCAGTGTAGACATACCCTTAGGGGGCCTGATTTTCAGAGGTGTCGCATACCTGCAGCTTCCTCTAGTGTTAGCTGAAGTTGTGGGTGCTCCGCATTTCTGAAAATCAGACTCAACCCTTCATCCCCCCTTTTGTCTCTCAAATGGAAATATGAATTCTATAGAAACAGAGCCCTCAGAAAAGGTCTGGTACTGTATACTACTACCTATTGGCTTACTCCAACCCAGGGCTACAGCAAGCCCATGGAAGATTTAAAAACTAGGAGGTGAGTTTAGAACTTGACCCTGAAATAAATGGGGAGCCAGTGGAATTGTTTGATGACAAAAATGATTTTTAAGATGCTTCTGTGCATAACAGTGCAAGAGTACTTAGACAGAAGTGCATTCCTAAGGCACATACATCTGCTCTTCTCAGCACATTACCTTCACAGGCAGAACGCAGCAAGGTACAAAGGTCTGAACAAGCTCATGCTGGAAATCGTGAGTCATGTCACAAGTCCTCTCAAAGTGCATGCTGTGAGATTTGCCATGGCAATGGTGACATTTCTAGGAACTGGCAAGTAATGTGGGCAAATACTTTTCCTCTGAAGACAAACCACTGTCTCTGCAGGAACTTTTACTGGGATCAGGAAGAAGATCTAAACTCCCATCCCCCATATTTCTAACCCCTACTTCCTAGGTGGCTCCAAACAAGAAGCATTACGTGTGGCTCCCTGTGGAGCCTTCTGTGATGACCATGCCTGAATGAGGATACACATATGGGAGCAATGCCACTCACCCTCCCTGGTTAGTCCTGCTTCTTACAAGACCCCGTGCTATGGCACCCATTCTGTGAAGCACTCAAACTATACAGACCTCGCTCTTGAGTACTGTACTGGCTTGTGCCTTTAGACTAAAACCTGCAAGGCAGGGTCTGTGTAAACAGTTCCATAATTTGCACTTTGCGCAGCCTCATGTACACAGATGGTTCTGTGCGAATAGTGATAATAAAACAGGAATTAAAGTGTGCAGGTCCCAGATTTCTATTACAAACATGTGGGGGCAGAGGGATGTTGGGGGAAGTTTTCCCAACTATTCAGGGTGGGAATATGCCATAGCTGCAGAGGTTTTGTTTCTTTGGGGAAGGGAATTTTTCCCCCAGGCTGCCCATTTAGTTGGAAACAGCACTCATTACAGATTCAGTGAAAAGAAAATGCGCTTGAGGTATGAGCTCACATGAACGTAACTGTGTGGCTTTTGATGGCTGTAAAATAAATAACGTGCTCCATCTCCCTTGGCTTTTGTTCCTTTTTGCTTTCCCCTGCTATTTCCCCACACTCTGCTTTCCTCTTCTGCATCTGAGTTCACCTTTTTCTAAGGCTTTTGGTATCCAGGGCTCCCTCAGGTTAATCTTTTATCATTTTTCCGACTTTTTAAATGCATCTTTCCCTCAATAAGCTTTCTCCTCTTCTTTCTTCAAGTCGTATTTTCTTCTCTGATTCTCTCTCCCACCTATTTGTTTCTTCCCTTTGGGTATTCTCCTCTCTCTCTCTCTCCCCCCACCCCTCACTTCGGTGGTTTTTTTTATTTTTTTGTTTTGTTTTTACAGTTTTAGATTTTTCCCCCCTCTATTCATTCGATTTTCTCTCTTCTCTGCTAAACCCCTTCCTCTCACTTGCCTACATTCTCCCTCTCATCTCCACATATTTTCAGCACTAATCTTTTGATCCCTCCCCCATTCTCTCTCCCTTCTCCGTTTCCCAGCCCCGGCTCTCTCCCGCTTTCCTCCTACCACAATAATAGCATTTTCTCTCAGGTGTCTCCCTTCCCCAGTTTTACAACCCACTGCATTTTTTTCTTCTATTCCAGGGTTTCTCAACCTTCTTTGAATCAGGCCCCATCTGAGCATATGTTGTTGTTTTTTAAACTTGGAGCGCTCCCTCCCCCAAAAAATATTTGTGTGAGTGGTGGTGGTGACGTTGGTGCTTTGCCCCCTCCCCACACTTTTACTATAACTACAGAATTTAACTATAGAATTATCAGAAGGCTCACAGAATCATAGAATACCAGGGTTGGAAGGGACCTCAGGAGGTCATCTAGTCCAACCCCCTGCTCAAAGCAGGACCAATCCCCAATTCACACCCCCCCCCCCTTAGATATCCCATCCCCAGCTGAGAACATCTGATCTATTCTATTTAAGTTATTATGCTGTATCCCTCAAAATTTCATCTGGTCTCTTCAGCCTCAGACTCCCACCTGCACTTCAATGCTTTCTTCTGTCTTCTACATTTACTGTTCCCATATTCTCTTCATCCCGCTCCCTATCACCTGGTTTCTCTCTCTCTCTCTCTCTCTCTCTCTCTCTCTCTGCACCTCCAGCTAATCTTTTAGTGTTAACAACCACCTCCTGTCAGAGTTCTGAACATCAGGGTCTTTCAGATCAGGGATAAACTCCCAGATCATAGAGGGTCCCCTAAAACACACAGCCTTATGCACTATATAGCACCACATTCCACACACACTTAAAGTTAGTCCTGTACAGTTTTCTCCTGCCATCCTCCATCTTCAGCTTTTAAACCATCATTAGGCACAGGTAAGTTTTAACTCTGTTTGGCTGGTGTAGAAGAGGTTCCTGAGGCATACTCTCTATTGTGTGTATAGACAGATTTCACTCATTCCCTCTAGAGGGCACTCACACATACAGGTGGTTGACATCTTACTATTAACATCACAGATGGCTGCATCGCAAGTCAGTTTGACAAGATCTCTCAAGTCCCCCTTGTTGACACACCCTGGTATATGTACACAACATCTGCCGGGAAATGCTCCCCCTGATACACTGCTCTTATTCTCACTTAATTGAAAGCCACACCAATATCCTGGTGTTGAAGGGGGAAATATTATTCTTTCACAGGCAGAGAAATTATGTTTGCTAGACAGCCAGGGAGGATTATCATGATTTATTTAAAATGTACAGTGTGAGAAAGTGAGTTCAACAAACAAAATCCAATTAAGAAAATCACTCAATCAACCTCCCTGAGGCTGAGGGTTGGCAAAAGAGCCATTCAACAGGCCTTTCATTATAATATCTCTATCTAGGCTATATGAACCTAGTTATTTTCCATGTTGCACTAATCTCAACAAGAGCTATACTTAACCTCCTTTATCCTTCGCTCACCTTCAGAATCTAATGACTAAGTACTTAGGCTTTTACAATTTGTTTTTTAAATATTAGTTTGGAGCTGAAGGGGCACATAGAGCTCACAAGCGAGAATTGAGATTGTGGAGCTGAGAGCTTTTGAGTAGGGCAACATTTTTCTACCAGAATTCTTCTCCCATGATGCACCCTGGCTGAGAATTCCCATGATGTACCTCTCCTCTCCAAGATGGGAGACCATGATGTATCACGAGAGATAGTACTCTGAACAGGCATAGAAGAGAATGGGGGCATGATGCATGCAAACTACAACTCCCGTAAGGTACTGCATCAGCATTTCCAAATCAAATTTTTTCAGTTTTCAGCCAAAATGTTTTAGTATTTAGTACGTATTTAGTATTTCCCCTAGAAAACTGAAGAAGTTTTTCCACTCAGAAAATCAGATTTGACCAGATGTAGTATTGCAGTAGGATGGCCAGGGTGGCAGAGAGCAGTAATAGTGGCTGTTTTCCTGACACAAGGGTGTTTGAGGAGATTCTCACTGGCATGTCTAGGGGAGAGTTGTTATTATTAGTTCTGTTTTTATTATGGTAACACCTGAGAACTCCAGTCAAGTTTCAGGGCCCCATTGTGCTAGGCACCTTATAGATAAGAAAGGAAGAAGAAAGTCTCAAACCCTGGAAAGCTCACAGTCCGCATGGCAGATAGGACAAAACCGACACACTGGGTGGAGATAGGTTGGAAGGAGGAGGAGGAGGTAACCATAAAACAAACAGAATTTAGCAAATCAGCGGAAATGTCACTTGCCTAACTAACCCCAGATGGGAGTGATTTGTAGGCATTGCAGCAGAAGTCAGTTTTGAGGAGAGATCTAAGAGAGGATACACTTTACAAATGGTGAGGGAGCTGTCCCCAGGCATAGGTGGGTAGCATGGGAAGAAGGATGGCAGCACTAGAGGCAAAGCAGATAAGCGGGCGATGAAGGCTGCCATCATTGTCACAGCAAAGGCGAGTTAGGGTGACCAGATGTCCCGATTTTATAGGGACAGTCCCGATTTTGGGGTCTTTTTCTTATATAGGCACCTATTACCCCCCCACACACCCTGTCCCAATTTTTTACACTTGCTGTCTGGTCACCTTATGAGTGCCAGTGGTTCACTAAGTTAGTAGATTGGCTAGAATGGGTGGGACTAAATGGTGAAGAGTCTTAAAGACAAAGGAGCCCGTGTGTGGTGCAGTGGAAGAGGGGGAGACAGTGGAGGGCTGCAAAGAGGTGGGTGATGCAATGAGCATCATCCAGTGCTCAGTGCAGGAAAGGGGGAGTCAGGATTCATGAGCTCTACTCCCAGCTCTGGCACTGATTTGCTATGTGACCTTGGCCAAGTCACTCAGGCCAGGATTTTCATATCCATATATAGGCACCTAAATAACTGCCCTGATTGTCAACAGTGCTGAGCACTCCACAGCTCTGACTGACTTGCAAGCTGTGGAGTTTCAGTACCCTCTGAAAAATCAGACCGTCACTGACCTGCTATTTAAAGACCCTAGACACCCTGCTTTCACTGTTCTCCTCTGATCTCTGTTCCTCTCTCTCTTCTTCTGAAACAGAATAATACTGCCCCTCCAATCTTCCACAGATGCACACACCAATTTAGTCTTAGGCCTCACTCCTTCCTCCTACTCCCATAATTTCATGTAACATAAGCAGGGTCAGACTGAACAAATCAGCATTGAGTCTTTCTACAATTACTCTCCAAAAATGCAGAATCGGGGCCAAATTCCCCTCTCATGCTGGCAACAAACCCACTGAAATCTATGGGACTGCACCTTGTAAATGAGGAGAATTTAGCCCTTAGCGGTTGAATCCTTCTATAAACAAAAAAGCCAGATAGGTCAAAGGAAGAGACAGCTCAGAAGAGAGTAATGAAAGAATCAGCTGAACTGGCCTGTGTGCACAGAGAATGAGAGCGAAGGGGAATGAGGAGGTGAAACTGAATTTAGCACAGCAAGGCAGAGGGGGTGAAGAAATGTTTGTCTTTATGACATAGAGATGGGGGTACACTAATCTTTGTGGATACCTTCACAGCTAGAATCCCCCTTAAGGCGTAGCAGAAATACAGATTATTCTGGCAGTGGACATAATCCACGGAAACAATCCTAATGGTTTTATGCCACATGTGAATTTACCCTTCCCTAGAGTGGTTGGGGGCTGCTTAACCCATTGGTGCATGTTGTAGCAGCCTGAATGTTGCTCTAACTTACATCTGGCTACCGACGGCCTCACTTCTTGTAGCTGACAATACCCAGCAGCATTCCACCCATGCATCCTGGGGATCTTTGTTTTGAGAGTCATGTAGAGTTGAACTCTGTGTCAGTCAGGAAAGCCCTCTATTACCAGGGGAATTCCCCAGGAAACTGGATCCATGAACTTTATGGCCTCTTTGCACAGCTGCCATTGGGCGGTGGTGAATTGGACCTTTTATCTGTCTCATGCTCGCTCCTCTTCTCTCGTTTTCCAGTCTATTCCTCTAAATTGCAGAGCACGGAAACATAAATTGGGAGATTCAGGTGGATGCTTTGCTTCTAGTGTTTGGGCTGATCTCAAAGTATGCTCCATCCATCCTTCCCATGTTGGCTGTGAAAGAGCAGGGGCAGCAAACAGCCATTCTCTCTCCCCTCGGCCAAACTGACAAAATCACTTCTTTTCTGCATTTGATGCAAACCATGCAACAGTGGGTGTGTCTACACCGCAATCCCCGGGTGTGACTGCAACTCGTGTAGACATAGCTGAGCTTTTAATCTAGCTAGCTCAGGTACTGGACTCGCAGTGAAGCCAGGGCAGCATGGGCTGTACAAGCTTGCCCAGGACCCTGGGAACTTACTTGAGAGGCAGCTAGCGAGATTAAAGCTAGCCCAGGTGTGTCTAAACGAGCTGCAATCACACCCCAAGACTACAGCGATCAAGTGGTCAGTTTTTTTCAAGACATTGGGGCCTGTGCTAAGTCAACTCATTCTTCTCTCTCTCCACCCCAAATCGTTAGTGCTTCTTCTGGCAGCCTGTTACCATAAGAACCCTTATCTTTATCTGCTTTGCTTGTTAGATGGGCTGAGATCAATACATATCCTTCCTGCAGCTCCCATACCTCCTCCACTCTCCTTGAGGGCTTGAAGGGAGGGGGAATATATTTGACTCCCTCTCTCCCCCTCCTTGAAAGAATCTGATCTTTTAAATCTTAACACGCCACGCTTGACAGAAGCAACTGATGTTGTGCAATTAAATGTGTTAGGTGGGTGTGCTTCAAGGCTTTGCAGATACGGAAGGGAGAGATGGGAGGGAGAAGGACACCAGGTCAGACAAGAACCAAAAAGGGTGCCTGTTTGAAAACCAGACACCACAGCGCAGAGGGCTTTCTGGCTTCGGAGCGCACGGTGCCGATTATCTAGGTGGAAGCACTCAGTCACTTTACATCACAGCTTCCTCCTCACACACAGTTTTCAGCAGCTGCACTGTCCCCACTCATTACACATAAAGAGAGCACTTTTAATGGTATCAGAGAGGGGGAAATGACAAGGCGTGTTTCAGAATAAGAAGTCTAAAAGGGCAAGCAAAAAATAAAACCCAGATACACGTGAAATGCCAGAGAGAGGTGCAACAGCAAGGAGTTTGCAATGACCCAGAGGTTTGTTAATGTGAAACAGGCCTTTCCCCTCTGGGGGCAAGAGATAAAGTCCAGAATTATTTAGCTCACAAGTGAAATTTGTTTGGGTTGGTCTTAAAATAATCCTTACATGAGAATAGCTCCCTCTCAAAGGCAGTTTACACCAGCGTACTCTACTAGGAAGAGAGACCCAGAACTGAAATTGCAAGGGAAACTGCAGGTCAGAAATGAGGTGAATCAGTATGCTGTCTGGGTGAATGGTGTCAAGTATCAGAGGGGTAGCCATGTTAGTCTGGATCTGTAAAAAGTGACTAAGGGCTGGTCTACACTGGAAGGGGGGATCGATCCAAGATACGCAACTTCAGCTACGCGAATAGTGTAGCTGAAGTCAAAGTATCTTGGACCGAATTACCTGGGGTCCACACGGCGCGGGATTGACGGCCGCAGCTCCCCCGTCGATTGCGCTACCGCCGCTTGCTCTGATGGAGTTCCAGAGTCGACAGTGAGTGCATTCGGGGATCGATATATCGTGTCTTAACGAGACGCGATATATCGATCCCGGATAAATCGATTGCTACCCGCCAATACGGCGGGTAGTGAAGACGTACCCAAAGAGTCCTGTGGCACCTTATAGACTAACAGACGTATTGGAGCATGTGCATCATATAGCAATGCCACCTATCTCCTCCCCACCACACACACACACACATATATATTAGGATTTGGGGTTTTTTAACATTCTCGGGATGCGGGGGGGTGTTAATTTTATGAGAACAAAGAGGAATGTGTAACCCGTTCGCCCTATGGAACAAAAACCTAAAAAGAATGATCCTGGGATGGAACATGAAGTAATAGGGGGAGATTATAGGGGACACAAATCCCACACCACTAAGGAAGGGGTTAAGCTGCTGCTCTGGACTCAGATAGCCCCACCTTGACACATCTGTCAAGCATGCATGGCTTGGAGGAGGAGCTCAAAAAGAGAGCAGGCAGCTCTGTTGGGGACAAGCAGTGGAAGGGAGCTGACCTGTGCTCTTGAGAAGAAGCACTACAGGAGCTCTTGTTGCCTGAGGCCTGGTAATTCTGACAAGCTTGTCGGGGGGCAGGAGGGGCGCTGGGGATAGTTTTTGAAGGTCAGAAACTTTCTTTGGTGTTCAGTTCTTTAATTTACCCTGTAGAAAAAAGGGGATTCTGGTAGGAAGTGACCCAGGAAGGCAGCTGCATTGCACTCCAAAATACAGGACTAAATTGCCCACCATTGGGCCCTGGATCAGAGCCCGAAGGAGAGGGCAGCCCTGGGCTCTCCTATCAACCCCTAAAGAAGGAACAATGATAGAAGCCTATCCCTCTGCAGGGAACTTAGTTGGGGAAGGCTTTGCATGCACAAGGGTCCAGACAGCAAGCCCCTGACCCAAGGAGAAAGCCCTGAAGCCTTTGCAGGCATCTGAAGACTTCCCCATTATTAGACTTTCTTTTATATACCTCAAAAGGGGTGGACAGGAAGGTGTGACCTGGCCAGAGGACTGAGTCATGGAACTGGATCACCAGCAGCTGCCAACAGGGGCACCAGGAAGAAGAGGACCTGCCCCACCCTGCCTGAACACTGGGTGGCGACTGCGGTGAGTGGTCCCCTTCACAAGGGAGGACATAGTAAGTCGGCGTTCATACTATACCTAGCATAGTGGTGTTGTATTTTGGTAAACCAGGAAGATGTAATCCAGATTTGCCCAATACACATGTCTTTATATATTGGCAATCTAGCATTACCAGGCGCTCGCGCTCTCTCTCTCTCGGGGTATCAATTTCTGGATTATTTGGGTACCCCCCAATGATTACATGACTCCAGCCGCTGTGCAGAAACACTTATGAGTCATGATCCTCACTGAACTCCTCTTGGAAAACTCATCTTGCACCAGAGGGTGAGGACATGACTCCTATGGCCAAGGGTTTGCTGATTTCTAATGCAAGACTTGAGCTGGCCTGTTGTATGTTTCAGGGGCCCAAAGTAGTCCTCTCCAAACATGACATTGCTTCTCCAATGCTTTTTTAAGACTATTTGTGCTAGCCGCATCCATTGCTGCCTGTTGTAGTTTATTCCAAAGAAATTCTGCTTCAGCTTAGCCCTTAGTGTTGTTCGCAATCATGGATTAGTTCTCCCATCCTATTTCCATATTTAGCAGTAGTTCCAATAGGCCTTTGTTTTTTAGTGGAAATGTGTATCCTTCAGTTAGGTCACCTCCTAATTTGGGATCAAAGGAACCTCAATACGATCAGAGTTCAGGTTCAATTCACATAAGCACCCAAATGGCCAGGTGTGGCCCAAACTCTTGAGTCTGCCAAACTGGGTCGGTAATGTCCTAAGAACTGGGTCTCTTCAGATTTGATTCTTCTTGCTTCCAGATGGAGGAAACATCACAAAAGCAGTCCCCTTCTCATAGTATTTGTGCATGTCTGGTGATGCCCACAATCAGGAAGTGCTGAGACAAATGGAAACCTTTTTTTTTTTTTAAACTTTTTTTCAAATGTGAAAAGAAGTTCTGTTGAGGTTCATTTGTATTCTGTGGTGAGGGTTCAGGCCAGCTCCTATTTTAATTGAACCTGTCCCCACACGTAAGCCTCCCTTTCCCAGTAAGCTCTTTCTTTAGAGAAAAGAGATCCTCGAGCTCTTCTATCAGCCTTTTTTCTGTCTGTGCTAAATCCTGTAGAGTTGTTTTTATAAAGAGGTGAACACAATATTCTCCATGCTAGCCCTTTTAAACATAATGCATATTCCAGACTAAAGTAATGCACAAATCATCAGTCATATTTTGCGGGGATTGGGGTTTTTTTTGGCTTCAATCCCCCTGAGTTCCCACCCCCAGAATTTTGTTCTGAGCTTTGTGGCTGAACAAACCCAAAATGAAGCTCAGTTGAAACGATCAAGTTTCCACTTATTTCATATCAGAGCCATGCAAAACAGGGGAGGGGGAGAAAAGGGGGGTGGAAAAATCACACATTTTGCAAGACTTAGGCATGAAGCCACACATCATCCCATGTTTGTTTGAAACTGGTCCCCTGTTCACTTGAGAAGTTTGCACCCTTAACAAACCTTTCAGCAAAATGATCTGAATTCAGAGTTTGCTACAAAATCCAGAACTAGGTGAGTTTCACATGGAGCTTGAGGGTTTTTTGCACAGCTCTGCTTACACAAGGCCCTCACAGTTTATACAGTACCCCTCCATTTATGGATCCCAGAATGGCTTGCTTTCCTTCTGTGCTATAGCTGCTCTGCCGTCCCACCCCCACATCCTTCTCCCACTCCCTCAGTGACTCAGCCTCATTAGGATATCTTCCCTATTCTGGTTCATCATTTCTAACACGATTACCTTACATCTCAGTACATAGCCCACACCTATGTAAATCATTCCCCTCCCTCCCCATCTACTTCCTTTCCTTCTAGCCCCTCCTGACCCTTCTCCTACCCTGCCCCTGTCAGAACTAGTCAAGTGCTGCTAAACAGAGCTCTTGAACATTCACTCAGATTCTGAACCGCTGCTCAGTTCAGCCATATTTGTGCCGCCTTGTGATTTGCTGTCTGAAAACACTAGGGCAAATGGGGTTTTGTTCTCATGAACATTTGGGGGAATAGCTGTTCTTCATCAGGACACCCTATCCACTGGCAAGCAAAGAGACGTGTGCATGAACAAGAACATTTGTTCATCACCATTCGCTACGCTCCTGTTTAAAATGTTTCAGGCAGGAGTCGCTGCTCATTGTGTGCTAGGTGGGCCTAAGCCCCATCAATAATACACAAGTTTTCACCCACACTCTAGATTCAGTGTAACCTGTGTCTCTTGGATGATTGCAGGGTGCACTGGGGGGTTCATAGTGCGGACAGAGCAGCTCCAGCCTCAGCAGGAGTCTTGGCAGTACATGGGCTGCAAGCAGCAGAGAGAACAATACAGTCCTCTATAGAAGGTGGTAGGAAGGAGGATTAGTGTCCCAACGGCAGGATATGGGACTTCCTGCACATAGTCACTGCTGCTTCTGCACCTTGTCTTCCTGGAGCAACAACAGATGGAGATAGGGTTGGGAGAGGTGCCTCGGAGATGAAGGGGAGTTTGGCGGAGGATTTTGAGTTTAAAAGATTCTTAGCCCAGCAGAGATCAGTAGCAGGAGAGAGGGTTTTCTGAGCTTGAGCTTCAGGGATACACATGGGAGAAAGTTGCAAGGCTGGCATGATCAGGTTGGATCAACAGGGTGTTTTGAGGACAGAAAGAGGAAGGGTTTTGGTGCCGAGGGGAGAGAGGGTGCTCTGAGCTGAGGTGCTGTTGGATAGGAATAGGGAGAGATTTCTGCCTCTGATGGGGTCAGGGAGAAAGTGGGAGAGATTTGAAACAGAAGGTGTGAACAGAGAAGACTTAAGAAGGGGTTTCCAACCCCATCCCTAGGACTCATTTTACTCCCTACTAAATTCATTGCTTACAATCCATTACCGTGGATTAAGAGATGAAGAATGTTAATATCTGGAGCATGCTACCGTGTGCCATAGTTTCATAACCTACTTTTTTTTTTTTGGTTAATTCATGTTTAAATGGAGTACTCCTGAAGATGAGGGACAGGAAGCACTGTCTAGAGCAAGGCATGCTATAAGCAAACTTCCTCAGTTTCTTTTCAAACAGTTTTGCAGTTTCCTCTGCAAACACACCTCCATTCCGATCCATTCCATGCCCTGCTATTCTAATCCTGGAGCCTGGCTTAGGCAGTGGAAATCAAGCCCAGCTGAGTTATGGGTGTGTGTGTGTGAGAGAGAGAGAGAGAGAGAGAGAGACACACACACACACACCTGGAATAGAATTTGAATCTCAAGGTGAAAGGTCTGTTCATTAACTGCTTTGCAGACCCTCTAAAAATCTCCACACCTGTTGAATGTCTCTCTTTAATTTTGCATTGTATTATTCAGCTTCATGGAAAAAGTGAGTTGGAACCACACTGCTCCTCACTCAGGTGGAACACATGCCCAGCATATATATTCTCTTTTCATGTGCCAATATGTGCAACGTAAGCCTTGCCCACATAAAACATATCATCTGAGAGAAACAGTGCTGAGGGGAATGGACATGGAAGAAAAAGGAAAATTATCCATTCACCTCCTCAGACTTTTTGGCAGGTTGCAAATTTCACACTGTCAGGGTGCTGGGTTGTTAAGCCTGGAAAGATGTTCAGATGTTACAGCAGGGGTCGGCAACGTTTGGCATGCAGCTTGCCAGGGTAAGCACCCTAGTGGGCCGGGCCAGTTTATTTACCTGCTGACGCGGCAGGTTCGGCCGATCGTGGCCCCCACTGGCCGCAGTTCGCTGTCCCAGGCCAATGGGGGCGGTGGGAAGCTGCGGCCAGCACATCCCTCGCCCGCGCCACTTCCCGCTGCCCCCCATTGGCCCGGGACGGCGAACCGCGGCCAGTGGGGGCCGCGATCGTCCGAACCTGCCGCGTTAGCAGGTAAATAAACTGGCCCGGCCCGCCAGGGTGCTTACCCTGGCGAGCCGCGTGCCAAAGGTTGCCGACCCCTGTGTTACAGTAATGGGGCCACATAATTAGACCGATCAATAAGACAGAAGTGAAGTCCTATCATTCATAGAATGGATAAGGCATGAGCAATGGCAAGGCAGCATTCTCCATACCACATTGCCAGTATGACTGATTTCTGAGACAAAAGGCACCATTCCCTAGAGATAAATGGGTGCCCGCTATTCACACCTTGGCCTCTCTGCTGAGACAGTCAGTAAAGGTGCCAGTTACTGTTAATTGTGGTGGTGGTTTTGCACTGAGGGGAATACTTCTCTAGGGAGAACTGATCCCTTATCAAGAGAATTAGGTTTACTCTGATTTACAGTTTGGAATACCCACATTAACATCCTCCTTCATACTTTCCTCCTTTATCGCAGGAGGTGTGTGAACAATCAAATTCCAAGTAGAACTGGAAATCTTTTTTTGCACACATCAGTGTTAAATTGTCTAGTGCGCCTGTCTGTTATGGCACAACAATTTCAACCTTTCCTCCCACCCTATCCCCCTATTATGCTCCCCTGGAGAAAACCTCCATCATCATCATAGAGCGACACCTACTCAAAGTCAGCTCCGAGCCACATTTGATCCCTTGCCTCTGTCCTTTCATCACTTACAATTGCAAGGTGGGATCTCAATTTGCAGACACCTGAGGAGAGTGAGAGCATGCTCATCCTGGAATTGTCTGAATGCATCACCCACTGGAAGAATCTTGTCTTGTCAATTTAGTTTTTAAATTCAAAACATTTCTGGTTTGCTTTTATGGGTAATATACACTGCCAACCATCCACTTGGCAGTGCCATCTCCCTGTCAATCAGCTTCATTCGACTACAGGGCTTGCACTGAGGGATGGTGCATGAGTATATGCCATATACCTTCTTCTCCCAAGCTGCCATCTTCTGTTTCAGAATTTAAAGTAAACCAACAAAAATAATAATAAACCTTTCAAACATGAACAAAGTTTAACTTATGCCCAAGTTTGCAGAGAGCCTGAAAATAGCTCTGAAAGGTATGAACAGTCCTGCTCATCTCAATGATGTGTTAAGGCAGATGTCCAATAATATTTGCTGTCCAGTTGTTATGGAATGTCTATTAACTATTTCACTGCTGATCAAGACATGTAAGAAAAGAAAGAAATGAACTGATCACACATCAGCCAGAATACATGCAAACTCCCCCATCCCACTCTGATCAGGGCATAGACAAAGCACCCTTTGTTGGTACCACAGTACACCCAATCCCTTTGCATGTTTCCCAGCACCAAAGAGGAAAACTGGAGGTGGAGACACTTTCTTCTGCCTGAAAAGAAAGTGTTACCATTATGAAGAGCAAATGGTGTGACATAGTACATAGTATTTGCACTAAAAATAGGAGAGGAGAGGGCTAAAGAGAGGCTTTTCTCCCCTCTTCTAGTCATTTTAGGGCTGATACCAATAGAAGCAGCAGCACACACTTCAAGTAGCCCCAGATGACTCCACTTCCATTCTACCAGTGTGGGGCTCCTAAGTACCAACAGGGCAAGAAAGGGGAAAGTCAGAGACACTAAACATGCAAAAGTATTAGTTTATATATGTATAAAATTTATTATTAATAATAATAATTATGTATTTATTTTTCAAATTTAACTTTTAATCAACCTGGTGCTCACTTTTATGAAAGGAGAGGAACAAATCAAAAACCAGCACAGCCTCATTTTACTGCTTTCCTGGGTACCATTTCCTGAGTTCTATTTCTGCTTGTTTTACTCTAGACTCTGTCTCACCATTTCCTCCTCACTGGATTCTATAAATCCATGTTTTGAAGTTGCAAGATACAAAGTACTATTCATGAAAGCAAGGGTTTAAGAGTTTTGGGGGCAAATTTGCTGTTTTTATTCCAAGAAAAATGTACATCACAAAACTGAAAGAGGCTCCCCAATAAATACAAGTGCAAGTGACAGCTTATGCACACACACAAACACTCTCAAACATCAATACTCCAAAATCTAGATATGGCCAAATGAGAAAATGGATGCACATTTGTGTACTTGCTCTGCATTGCATTTAAGATTCTGAAGCTGCCTTTGTTTCAGTACTCCTGTAGTGGCCATGCAGGAGTAATCTGTAACCTGATTTTCAGGAATAGCTCCTCATTTCTATCTTCTATTTATACATTTTTTTTTTTTTTTTGGTTTTGTGGAAAACAGCATCCTTGTCCCAGACCCACTTTTTAAGAAAAGCTTGTATTCTTACCCAATGCAATTTTCTCTTGTCATTCTACCACAAATCAGAACAGTAAATGTGCTTGCTTTATACCACTTTCAACAATTGGAAAAAACACACATTTACGCACAGAATAGAACCAAGCTCGCAAAAATCTGGCTGCCAGCTAGCAAAAACACCACCCACACACAGCTAATGTCATTAGAAGATTATATATTTCATGGCTGTTAGGTCATACCCATGAAATAGAATATTTTTGAGGTATGAGAGACTCCAAACAATTTCTGCAGCATGATATTCATTTATTTAGAATTTACTTTCCTGCTAGATGCCTGGCATCTGAGAGTCTCAGTTTTTTAAAACCAAACAAATGCTAAGACTGCTTATGTGGGTAGCTAAGAAAACCAGTTTTAATTGATAGTATTCTAGCATGCACTAAATCTAATGTCAACTGTAGTGGCCATTTAGCTTTCACGTCATAATCTCCATCTTTATCTACACTGTCAAAGAAAAATGAAAGTAGACGTTTAAAACACATTGCAAGAGTCTCGCTCCTGTTTTACCTGTTCAGTTACATATGGACAGGAAGATTAGAAACTTTGATCCAATTCACCATCATCCTGTGTCTTGTGTAATCATTTACATCAATTCAAATACAGCAAAAAATGCTATCAAGTCAGAACGGTAGCATTTTCAGCCACTCAGCACTGGTATCAGGACCTAACCCACTGAAAATTGAATGCACCAGAAGTCTTAAGTGACTATACCAGGTTCAGGATAATGGTGAATTGATCCGCCAGTTTTTAATCTTGGATCAGATATTGATTTGCTGTATGACATAGGGAAATCTCTCAAATTCCCTGAGTCTTTGATTCCCCATCAATAAAACTTGGATGTAACAAGGTAGCCTGTCCCCTCTAAGGACAGTGGGCACCCAGGAACAGTCAACTGTGTCTCAAGGCCTGGCCCCTTTAGTACCAGGAAGAATTAGGAAACTAACTGGGAATAAAGGCCAGGCACTTGAGTCATGTACCTACCTGCAGAGAATTATAAAGGAGAGCTCTTAGCTCAGTCAAGGGGGAGCCTAGAATTAGGAGAGACCTGCAGGGAGGATAGGAAACACTGTCAGGATTCAAGCATAGCCCCAAGAAGGAGGGCTGTGGAGACACTACCCCAACGGAAGGAGTTTGAGCCCAGGACAGGGTCTAGGGACTTGAGGGAATGTCTCTCCAGAGAGCCCGAGATGCCAGGGTGGCAACAGCAGTGCTCCCCTGCCTCAGAGGGAACTTGGGAGCTGAAAGAGAGCCAGAATTGGGAGTCCCTGACCAACGGAAACTGGAAATACTGAGAAAGAATGGTTTGAGCATAGAAGTACCAGAGAACATATGTATGTTGTGAGGTCTTAATAAAATTAGACCCCAAGACAGGGAATGTTATGTTCAACTCCTGGCTAGGAGTAACTGAACTGGAGAACCAAGAAAGGTCTTGAGGCAACGTGGTCAATGTCATACAAAGAAGGGGGAGTTTTGGGGGAGGGAAGGAACGTGTAGGTGGTATGCGGGGGGGGGGGGGAGAGGAAGGGTGTATAATGATCTCACCTGGTTCATAATATTTATAAAGTGCTACATAAACTATTATTAAGACCAGTAAGTAATAGAAGTGGAAATAAAAACTCATGATTTCCTTGTTCCCAAACCAACTCATGCTTACTCCATTAGATTATGTGGGTTTGAGGAGCAGCCGCTCCATCTCCTCCTCACCTTGACTTCCAAATCACTGACTGAATTTCTCAATTAAAAATGTCTTTTTTTCTCTCCCCACAAACACCTTGATCACAACAAATATTTCGCATGACATTTCTTGGGAAAAAAATTAAGTGCCTCTAAATTGAGCAAGTTTTACAAACTCAGAACCATGATACATTTGAACCAAAAAGAGATACCTGTTTCACCCAGCTCTCATTGAAATATAGGAGAATAACACACTCCATTGGGACAGGTTAAATGGAGTCTTGTATATTTACGGGACCCATCCACTAACAATATCAGAGGAGACTGGCATGGAGGATGGAATATGCTGACAAACAAACCCAATGCACTGTTCTTATTCCCAGTGGGTCACCCAGCAGCGCTGTTGGCATTTTAACAATGTTGCAGCCCTTGTTCTAGGGCAAATGAGAGACTTGGGATCAGAAGGATAAAACAAATTTCATTTGTAGGGCAGGTCAAATTTGGGGCCTCTCACCCTGGGCAATGCCCCTTTAACAATTTTTTTCACTTGCCGGCATAAACTCACAGGAGACTATTAAAAGTGTAATATTATTCAGAGACTGCTAAGTCCCTTGCCACACTCCAGCACTTCCAGTGTTTAACAACATCCATCTAAAGTAGTTTTAGACCTTGGTGACAGTGAGAAAGAACTTCTAATCTCCTCCCTTTAACATCATGACAGAGACCAACAACATAATAATAATATATGGAGATATACTTATCTCATAGAACTGGAAAGGACCTTAAAAGGTTATTGAGTCCAGACCCCTGTCTTCTCTAGCAGGACCAAGTACTGTCCCTAACAGGGTTTTGTTTTTTTCCCCCAGATGCCTAAATGGCCCCCTCAAGGATTGAGCTCACAACCCTGGGTTTAGCAGGCCAATGCTCAAACCACTGAGCTATCCCTCCCCCCACCAAATTGTTTATAAACATAAAACATGTATATTATATGTACACTATTATTATGCACAGACAGTATATTACACACATGCACATAAAAAAAACCTGTCCAACCTCCTTGCATTCCAAGAATGCTTGTCTTTCCATCGTTCCCACATTCCCAGGGAGCTCAGCAGTACCCCAGCCTCCGTACTCACTACTCCAACCCTCTATGTGTGGTGTCCTCCTCCACTGCTCACTCCACGTGCTGTCACTGACAATGGCAGGAAAGCAATCCACTCTGAAATATTACAGGAACTTCCCTGTGACTGCCCTGTTGTGCATGAATGGGGGGAAAGGATGGGGAAGATGACTCCTGTGACATCATTAGAACTGTTGTCATAGCAACAGACTACTTCCCTTCCTAGTTTTTTAATTTTAGGTCCAAACATGAGTAGTAATAACCTTTAAAAGGGAACAAACCTTCTTAGACATGTTTTTTCCATGGAGAACCTGACAGTATGTGGATATCAGGACAATGGACAGGAACTGAAGGTTCAAATACACACAATTTCTAGTGAGCTCCTTGGACTGGAAGTCTTACTGAATCCCAGTGGAACTAGTAGAATAGGCACCAAAAACTCCAAGCGCATGGAACATCAAAAGGTTAAATGGGTGGGACTTCAGGATTTGGAACCCCTTGCCCCATCCAGCTCACAACCAGAGTAACTTTGAATGGACAGCTTGACTAGACAGCTCTTAGCAAGGTCCAAATAACATAACTCTTTACAATGAGTACAAGGCCAAGCCAAAGTGCATCATAATAGAACTTTGCACTTATATAGCAACTCTTCTCGGTAGATCTTTACGTAGGTAGGCAAGCATCATTATCTTCTTTTTACAGAGAAATTAAGAGAATTGCCTGCAGTCACACAATAAGTCAGAAGCAGATTTTGGAACAGATTTGCCTCATTCACAACACACAGCAATATTCCATCCCGCGATAATGGCAACTCTCTTGCTTTTTGTCAATATGATGCAATAAGGGAAATTCCTTGCTCTCCACGTCTTCCAGTTGGGAAATTTGGTTATTTTTGAACCACACAGCACCAGTTCTTCACCACTGGCGTTCTCCAGCTCTACACTGCCTGGTATTATCCTTATGGTCCAACCCAGTCTTTTCCAGAAGGGAAACCTGATCACGATATAAAATCTAGGGAGTGGATAATGGGAAACTGGAGAAACTCCCTGTATGCAAGCTTCATGTAATCATTACTGTCCACCAGTCAAAAGGATCGAACTAAGCTCTTTCCAATGCACGTATGACAGAATTCTTATTCTCACCAGACCTATGGGCATCATCATCTTTGCCATTCTCCCAGACCTTGCAAGCTCAAGGTGCAAAAAACCTCCACTGTTTCTTGCTACTGTTTAGCACTGCTCTGAAAGCCACTGAGCCAGCTCAGCTGATCAGCAGTTAATGCAGGGGTTCTCAAACTGGGGGTCGGGAGACCCCTCAGGGGGTCATGAGATTATTACATGGGGGGGTCGTGAGTGGTCAGCCTCCACCCCAAACCCCGCTTTGCCTCCAGCATTTATAATGGTGTTAAATATATTTAAAGGGGTTTTTAATTTATAAGGGGGGGGGTTGCACTCAGAGGCTTGCTGTGTGAAAGGGGTCACCAGTACAAAAGTTTGAGAACCACTGAGTTAATGCCTTTTTCTCCATGAACCGTGCCATCAACCACCATTCCTGATGCATCTATACCAAGTAAATCAAGGAAACCACAGACCTGTGCTTTCAGTGCTGACCTTAATCTATTCTTCCACCTTGAATAAACGCTGTGTCTGCTATAAATGACCACTTCAATACACTGGGCACAGTGATCATCCCAGAGAAGCACCTTGCAATATAGAGCAGCCTCGTCACTGCATGACCTAGTCTCCATCTAAGGCATTCTACCATTCTTATATATGGATAAATAAATCCTCATCTTCGCTCAGAGACTGTGAACTATTCTGAAATATTTCCATTCAGCATTTTTTCCAAACAGCTTCTTAAAATGTCTTTTTATAAAAACCAAAGCTGACTCACCCTCTAGTGCAGGATATTCTCTGACTCATTTTTTTTTTTTTAACTCTTTGGTCTCAGTGGCTTATTTTGGTCAGTGGCTGGCACACCCACAGTTATATTGCACATGAAGAGGGAAGGGAAAACATACTTTAAACACTCACTCAGTTCCAGCCTATTGAGAAATACACTCAGGATAAAACTGCACAGAAAGGAAAATTGTTATAACAGCCAGTGACCTACTCAATATTAGAATAGAAGTGAAAATTTGTCAGTGACAGAATTTTTCTCTTTCATATCCCAAATTCAGATGAAAAGGGAGACTCCACATGGGAGCTATTTTGCTTGAGGGGGTTCTTTTTCTTGGTTAGCTTCGTCAGAATGCTCAAAATAAAACTAAACAACATAATTCAGAAATAATATGACAAAAAAAAACACAATTTTTCACATGTCTCAGAGCATAATTTAGCCCTTAGTGCTGGTAAAATATGCCAGACTGACAGCCCAAAAAAACTAAGGGCCAAATTCAGGCCTGGAATAAACTGCAACCACTTACTCCCAATCTGAACTTGGTTAAATCTTCTGTTTGTCCATTGAACAGGGACAGCACATGCAGTGGTAATGCAAGTTTTCCTACTAATGTCCCACAACCCTGACTAGGGTGGCTCCTAACATCCCCAGAATACAGAACATACTGGTACTTCTGAAACAGTGTGGGCATGTCCCCACTTACATGACCCCACCTGCATTACCTCATATGCAAAGTGGTGCGAGGTCACACCGCCAGATGGAGCAGTGCACTCTGCAACATGGTGTCCTCAGTGCGTCCACCGTGACACTGGACAAAACCACACCCGGTTTTCTATCAGTACCAGACAGGACAAATCTTACAAAAACATGACTGTTTGGATTAAATCCAGACAAATGGCCTGCCGAACCCTGACCCTTGAAGGACCCCTGGAAGAGTCAGAAGGAATCAGTAATTCAGATTTCAAGGTATTTTCAAAGGAGTTTAAGGAAGTTGGGGGCCTGGGTCCTATTGAAATCCAGTGGGAGTTGTCCACTCTTTAATCTACTTCGAAAAATCCCAGCTCTAGTCTCCCTAGCCTATTCAGTTTTTGGCCTAGCTGTTGAGATAGTCAACAAGGCGGCCAAAGAAATGTAGCAATGTTTTCTTTTCTGGATATTTGTCCACTAGGAACTAGACTAAAGCCACTGATGCATCTTACATATTTATTATTATCATTATTATTGTTAATTATATGTATTTATATTACCTACAAGCCCTAGTCATGGACGAGGACCCCATTATGCTAGGCACTGTACAAACATCGCACAACGACGGTTCTTGCCACTGCACTGCTTTCAGGTTGTAATAGCTCTCAGTCATTATTAACCAGGGACAGATTCATGTTTGTGACCTAGAAGATAAAAAGCTCCACAGGCCAGAATAAGTGCCTCAATTCATCCCCCAAGCAAAAAGCAGATTTCTTAAGTACGATTGTATTTTTTCAATCCTGCTCTTATTAAATAAAATAAAAATGACAGTAAAAGAAGAGGGAACAGTTTAACAGAACAGACAAGTGTTTATTTAAAATAATAGATGGAAACAGCATTAAGCTTTGCTTTGCTTTGCTTTGTTTTTATTTTGTTTCGGGGTGGGCGGGGAGGTATAAGAAATCAGTCATCCAAAAAAGTGGGGTTTTGCTTGTAGCAATTTGCACCTATTTATTAAAGGTCAGGAAAAAGAATACCCTTTGCTAACATAGTTCCTTTCTGCTTTGACAAAAGAAGTTAAAGCCCATTCCTCCTGCCCTCACGTTTTTAGGGTTGGTTTCTTTTTTGTTTTTGTTTTTTAATTACTTTTTAGTTTCTAGGTTACCCTGAATTCCCAGGCCTTTTATTCAATGGACATTTTTCTCAGCCACAGCAGATAAGCTGTTCCATAGAACTAGATGCTGGCACATGGAAGAGATTCTGACCCTCAGATGAAAACTCCTGAGATGTTTACATTCTGTTTGGCCTAAGATGAGAGTGAGCAAACAGTTGCTACAACCTGAAAAATTTATTTGGTGGCCTGTTTGAAAGGAGCGCTGCCCTCTAGTCAGTTCCTCATGGACAAGGGAGCCACCTACAAATTCTGCTATCACAACTGGTATCTTTGTGGTGGTCTCAGTATGAGACCAGAGTCTGAATGGACAATAAGGTTCAATTTCCCTCTTGCAGATGAGGCAGTCAAGGCGCAGTTTATCACATAGCTCCAAAATTTACCATGTGGCCGTGACCCCTCCTGAGTAATGTCATCATCCCAACCTCAGAGTCATGTATACACACTTTCTCTTGTTAATGATATGTTATACACTGAGGTACATATAGCTCAAGATTAGTATTAAAATGTGCTTATCCCATGCCCTACAAAGGTATATACAAATAATAGATATCCAAAAGATCCCCATTAAACCAATACACATCCTTTCCATCCCAACAAGACTGCAACACTCCATTCTTTTAACCCTTAACCTTAGAAAAAGCCTGAGGAAATAAGTAGTACACCTCTACCCCGATAGAACGCTGTCCTCGGGAGCCAAAAAATCTTACCGCGTTATAGGTGAAACCGCATTATATCGAACTTGCTTTGATCTGCCAGAGCACGCAGCCCCCTCTCCCCCCAACCCCCCTCCGGAGCACTGCTTTACCGCGTTATATCGGGTCGTGTTATATCGGGGTAGAGGAGTATGTCTTGAAGGTTAAACAATCTCTGTCAGAGAAAGTGGGGAGCAAAGCTAAGAACTCTGCATTCAGAACAACCAGCTCCCACCCCCCTCGTACTCAAACCTAAGCACTTTTAGCTCAAGTGCCTCAGATGATCTCAGCTGCTGCAGTTGCTCATGAGGAAAGGGATGTGGGGTAAAATCCTGGCCCCATTGAAATCAGCTGCAAAACTCCCATTGACTTCAATGGGGCCAGGATTTCACCCATGGTCTCTGAGGCAGCTAAGCTCCAAACTATTTAGGAATTCATAGGTGCAAAACAGCACCTCAAATTGCACCTGGAAACAAATTGGAAGCCAGCACAGAACAGAACACATGAAGTATCCTCCCTGCAAAATGTACCACTGAGCTCTAAGCATGTTGCCACACCAGCTAAACTTTGTAAGTGGCCTTCACGCAGACCCAAATAGAACGCATCGTGGTACACTAATCTCAAAATGACAAAACCTCGGAGCACTACACCCAAAGCTATATCCACAGAAAAGTTTGCAGCTTCCTGGTCCATCTGAAAAATGCACTACCTCTACTCTCCAGGCATCCAGAAGTCACTGAGGATTCAACAAAACTTCTAATATGCAAAATTATGTAACAAAAGGTAGGCAAGCCCGTTTAACCAGGGGAGCTGATATATTCTCTGGCATTTCCTCTGGTTATTCCAAACAGTATTACTATTCTGATCCAAAATGAGCCTCAGCCAGATCATAGAGTTCTGTAAAGAACCACACAGAGTTAATTCAGCAGAGCCTGGGTTTCTAGTTTGCCTCACTATCAGACTCTGGCTGGCAGCATTCACTGTTGTATCACCAGCATTCCAGCCAGGTCTGGACTTTGCACGTTTTCACAACCTCAGAGCACAGAGCTCCCCAAAATGTCTGTGCTTTGCAAAATTATTAGGCTTAAAATGAGAAGGGGGGAAAAGTGTGTTTGTTTTTTAAGAAATCACCACCACCCCCTCACACTACAGAGCTGTTTAGCAGTTCAACTAGAAACCTGTAGGGCCCAGAGTGTTCCTATAGTAACCAGCTCTCCATTATTCCTCTAGTGGAAAATCAAATTCTGCAAAAGAAATTAAACACACACTTGGAGAGCACCTTATTACTGGACCCTCTCATTCAAATGCTTCTGGGCTGGTTATTATTAAATACTGCTTGGAAATATAAGAGTTAATATATATTTTCAAAACATGCAAACGTCAGATGACAATTAGCGCTGGAGAATCAGAGGTTGCTCTGCTTGGAAGAGTCAACTGGCTGGCATCCATATCTGGCACAGAAATCAACCAGAAAATTTCTAACCCATAGCAGAATTAGAACAGCTAAAGTGGCCACTTTTCCCTGAGCAGCTGCCTCTACATCTATAAAAGAGAGAGAGAGAGAGAGAGAGAGAGGATTTTCCAGAACACTGTATCCTATCCAGTAAAGGGTTGCAAGTAAGTGACACCAAACACACAGGGAAAGAGGTATCTGCCAATCTGGGGCACAGGGGAGAAGAAAGAAGGGTTTCTCCCACACTGGGGGGGGATGAGTAATACTACTCCTCACAGCATCACATACTACTTCTCTCTAAGCACTCTGCAAAGCTAGGTAGGCATTGCTGGGGCAGAATCCTTGGAACCCGGGCCCTACAATCAGAAGGCACAGATGGAGCATGAAGGAAGAGTAGCAGGCAGCAAGCATCACAATGTGCCTCCTATTGCTCTTTGTCAGATGCCAACTGGGCAGAGCTGGGCTGCCTCAGCTGGAAGGAAGATCGAGGACTCCATGGAAGACAACAGAGAATCTATATTGGGATGGCTGGGCTAAGTGAAAGAGTTTGTCAGAAAGGCAAAGATTATTTTCTATGGGGTTTTAGTTGGGTTGGATTTAGGGACTATTTAGTCTTAATCTGCCCCCAAACCTGGTGCAAATATAAGGATGATGTCATGCAAGATACCATGGCAATTCACATACTCAAATGCCAGGCAAAACAAGTATGTTCAATTAGTACAGCTAGACCAAGACAAAAAAGGTCATTTGCCAGACAGATATACAGCATTATCATTTTCAAAGCCACAGAAGTGCAGGAGAAAACAAAGGACTTTACAGGCACTGGACAGAGTTTTGGATTTAATCCACTGCCAATCATTTTTTAAATATTATTTTTTGCATTAACTAAACAAGCTCTTGTGAAGTTGATACAGTATCTGTGATGACTTGCTCCTGGGATGGAATAAAGATGGCAACCTTGGCAAGCCCCTGTGATGGCTTTTGTTCCATCAATTCATACCCATAAAAAGGGGAGAGAAAAGGACTCATGAAATTCTTGGATATAACTTCAGTGTAGGAGGTAGATGTTGTTTTGTGGTAAGGCAAAAGGCTGTGCATGCTTGAGGGTAGGGGGAAGGAGAAAGGGTACAAACTCTCAGATTCTGTTCGTGAAACACTTCAGATTTGCCCATCATTAATTATACCCCTTTTGACTTTGCTCTAAAAGCCTCATGTCAGTGATCTTCCAGCAAGACTTCCTCCAGAGCGCATCAGTGCTTCTCCTTCAGTCAACTAGGGAAGAGAAGGGACTGGACTGGTCAAAAATGGGGGAAAATATACAAAAATATATATATTTCTCCATGTTTGTGTAGAAATTATTTTTCCAGTGTCAGATTGCTTTTGTTTTTTCGGTTGGGTGGATTTTGACCAGCTATTGAGACACAGGGCCCAGTTCTCTTCTGATATGGACCCTTTTTGTTGCTTCACTAGAGCAAATGGGCCATAAAACTTACGGATCTGGCCAGCTGGAAACTCCCCTGTGTAGGGCAAATACATGAGTGGTTTAGATCGAGATAGCAACTCTATATGCCCCAAGCCCCTACCACATCTCCCAGTGAGGCTGGTAAAAAGAGAGTGTTGCCAACACTACTTTCTGCTTATTCCTGTCTATCACAATGGCCCTTTAAAGCCATAGGCAGCCTGGTTTAAGTCACACTGAGGCTGCTTTAATTTACGCTATATGCCAGTTAAGACCCAGGCTAACCAAAGAATCAGGAATTCCACAGCAACCCTACCCCACCCCCTCTCTTTCTGTCCATCACTCAGGTGTGGGTGGGTAGGGGGAGGTGTCCCTACTCAGTGTATTGTCTGTTTCTAAGTGCACAGACTCTTACCCGTGAGGTTATTCTGCGCCAAAAAATTTAAAATTCTGCACACAATATTTTAAAATTCTGCAAAATTTTGCAGATCTTATTTGTCAAATAAATGTGGAGGCTCCAGCATGGCACTGGGGAGCACAGGCCACTGGCTGCACAGAGGTAGGAGATCACTGTTCAGCTACCCCCCCCCCCCCGGGACATGGACTCAGCGATGAGGCTGCACCCAACCCTTAGACAGCGCAAGGACTGGGCCTACCCCAGAAACACCCCAGGGCCCTCCCCCTCCATGCCAGGTGCACCAGGTGTGGGCAGACAGGCTCAGCAAGGCAGGATCCAAGTGTGGAGGGACTTAGTGTGGGGGAATCCAGGTGCAGGCAGCTCAGTGGGAGATCCAGGTGCAGCGGGGGATCTGAGGGGGATAGTAGGGGGGAGACTGGGGGGGATAGAGCTTGGCAGGGGAGTCTTGGTGTGGGGGGCTCAGTGAGGGGAATTCAGATGCTGGGCGAGTGGGACTCCATGTGGTGGACCCAGGTGCAGCTGGTTGGGGCTCAGTAGGGTGTGGCTCCAGGCGGCTCATCAGGGTGGTCTAGGTGCAGGGAGGAGTGGGACTTGTCGGGGGGGGGGGGTGCTGGGGGGGGGGGGGGGGAGACTCACGGGGGGGGTCTGGATGCACGGGGGTTAGGCGGATGGGGAAGCAGTTCCCTGTACAGTGATCCCACCCCCTGCAGCTGAGAGGCGATGGGTGCAGGAAGCGGGGTGGAGGGGGAGTTTGCAGAGCTTTCTACAGCCAGGGGAGGAATCTGGGGATGGGTCTGACACGGCCCCGGATGCCGTGCAGGGGAAGAGGAAGTCCCATCCTGCCCAGCCCAGCCAGGACTAGCTGCTGAGCCTAGGAGCCACCAACCAGGTCTTCCTCAGTCCTGCCATATGCCCCACAGTGATTTACATCTCTGCTGGCTGCCCTGGGCACCCGAAACATACTGCTGGGGAAGATCTCATGACTGCTCTTGTGGCATCCCTTTGCTTCCCCATCAGAAAGTCATTTTTCTGTGGGGAAGCAAAGAAATCTGCGGGGGACATAAATTCTGTGCATGTGCAGTGGCGCGGATTTCCCTCAGGAATAACAGACTGCAGAGCAGCCAAGGAGGGGTGGCTGTTTGAGCATCCAAACCTGAATCTCTTCACTCTGCCTCTGGCAAAATTCACTTTTGAGCAGCTGTTGAGTGGCCCAGCTGTACCCGCTGGAAATGGTCTTTGGTTACTCATCCTCCAAATTACACCCCCACCCACCACTTAGGAGTATTTGAGCCATTGGGAACTCAGAAAACTTGGGCCTGGATAAACAGCTGCTTTCAAAATCCCCTGGCTGCCCAACACCCATTTGAGTCCTTAACTAGGTACCCAAAAGGCTATTTGCATCTCCCCCAAGCTTTTGAGAAAGCTGCCCTCTATTCCTCAGTTTTCTCTTCTGTAAAATGAGGGTGATAATAGCTTGCCCCCTTCCCTCACACGGCCGTAGCACGGATTCACTTGTTTCTGTGCAGTGTTTGGAAACTGTAAAGCAAGTGTAAAGTATTTTTAATTTCTTGAAAACAGAAAATGCTTATGCAGGCAATTGTAGAAATTAATATTAAAGGTGCCAAGGGATGAGCTCAGGGTTTTGAATGCTAAGAGAGAGCCAGTCTTAAAAAATGGCAACACAAGCAGTGGCACAGTGTGATCCCCCACATGCTGTCATATAGGCATTTTGTGTATAGATTGTTATGCTGGCAAACCGGAGAACCTGGGTAATACTTTTGGTAAATTCTCAGAATAGTTGTAAAATGAGCTTTACTCTTAAAGACTTAACAACTGGTGAGCTGAAAATGGGGAGACATTATGACTGAGGCAACCAGGTCCTACGTCCCCTCTAAGGTGCACACCTGTATGGTGGCTGCGCAAGTGTGCACACTGCACTCAGGGGCATGGGGTGAGGTGGGCAGTGGTGATAAGGGAGCTTGGGGCATGTGGGGCTGCAGTGACTCCCCTGCTCCAGGGCTGCAGTGGGAGAGATGCCTTTCCCCATCAGCTCCAGCAGGGAGAGAGGACTCCCTCAGCCCTGGGGCTGCCCCAGCTGGGGAGTGACGCTCTACCCCAGCCCAGGTGCTGCTGCGGGGAGAGAGAGGGCTGGGGAGAATTCTCTCTCCCTGACGCATCCCTGGGCAGCCTGCACCTCAAACCCCTCATCCCTGACTCCACCCCAGAGCCTGCAGCCCCAGACGAAACCCTCACCCCCTGCACCTCAACCCTCTGCCCCAGCCCTGAGCCCCCTCCCACACTCTGAACCCGTTGGCCCCACCCTGCCACACATCACCTCCACATTGGTGCATATAACAAAATTCATTCTGCACATGGATGGGAAAAATTAGAGGGAACATTGACCAGGTCCCTGGAAAAATCTGCTGTTCTACATTCCATTTCCCATACACACGCCCTCTGCCCCCCAAACATGAGTTAACTAAATGACACAAGAGAGAAACAAAACAGAAACAACAAACTCGCGCCCACGCATAAACCTGCAGGCACTTTCTTGCCAGCCGTTGCCATCCCAGTGTCACCCTCGGCTACTCTCTTACATGACATCCACCCCCCCTTCCCCCATTATATAGTAATAACTGCTCAACAGGTCTTCTACTAAAACATCGCTGCTGAGCAGTCTGGATCACAACAACAGTAGCAGCAGCAGCAAGTCAAAACGAAGCAGTTGTTGTCTTGCTCTGACAGAATGCAAGACACGCTGACTGGAGAGAAGAAACCAGCAGATACTAGAAAGGCAATTCAAATTCTTCCAGCTTTACTGTGTAAAACGTACCGAAACATAGTAATACCCTCCTCACCACATCAGTGGAAATGGTCTACTGGCCATTGCACTGACGAAATGGGCCAAGGGGCTGTTGAAAGCAAATTATCTGATTGGCTGAACATTTCATATAGTGCTTCAGGTCAGTTCCTAGGATCTTGGGACAGAACATCCACACTTGCCTGATTCAATTTGCTCTCTCTGCTAACTAGCCTTTAGGAGCAAATGAGGCAAAAGCTAAGTTATCAGACACCAATTCTGCAATATTCTAGCTCCAGAAGTCACGATGTTCCTGATATAACCAGCTACAAAGACAAAACTCATTAGAGGTTAAAGTGGCCTTCACAATCATGTCAGCAATGAAGTGGTTAAGCTACTTTGATTTCAATTCTTTTAAAAATGGTATTACTTTTAGGCCCCAGTGTTTATTCCTCAAGTAAATTGTAGTAGAACATTAACCCCAATGGCATATATTTTTCCACACCTAAAAAGGGAAATTAAAAAAAAATACACGGGAGGAGTGAGTGTGGATTCACACATGGATAGTCCATGCCAGGGAAATCTGTGGCTCTCTCTTTTTCTCTCAAGCTGGTTTACAAAGCTGCTAGCTGATACATCCTGGAAAACTTAAAGCAATATTTTTTTTTTTTTAGAAACAATTCTGTTCTTCTATTGTATATCTACTTCTTTTCTCTGAGCCTTGTTCTTTATTTGGAACAACGTTTTGTATAAAAACAGGAGCTTTGTTTTGTTTTTTAAAAGGCATCTGTTCCAGCTGCTTACTCCTCACTTAAAACTCATAATTAATCCTCTTTTTATGACACCATAATTGTTTCCACGGCAACCAGTTGTGATGTCAAACAGGATTATAATTTTAGGTAGAAGCATACCGTAAATAGAATTAGCTTCTTATTTATGTATTTGTTTAAATCCATAACAGCTGTTATGCCTGATCAAACCACTGGCCCATCAAGTCCAGCATTTTGCCTCCAGAGGTGGCCAATACCTGATATCTCAGAGGTGGGCAACCAGAAAAACAAAGAGCAATGTACCCTAGTCAAATGTGGAAAACTATATCACAAAAAGAAGACTATTCCTCTCCAACCTCTGCAGGTGACCCCTTTGCACCGTGAAGCATGAAGGTTGGTAACTATTATAACTTTTTGAATGTAGTTAGTAGTGAGCCTGGCAGCAAATGTGATTCATGTTCATATTAAAGTCTCATACTTCTTTGAATCCTGCTAAACATTTTGCTTCGATGATTTCCTGCAGCAGTAAATTCCCTAATAAATGCACATGAAAAAAACAATTATATAGGGCACAGAAAGGAGAAGCCCCTGAGCACACTTATTTTATATCCTTTTATTCCACTCAAACTAAATAACCTCAGACTATCATCTTTCCTTCTGCAGAATAATCACAAACACTCCAATGCCTTAAGTAATTTACAGTAGCCTTCTCTAGTCCTTTTCCATTTTAGCGGCATCGTTTTTTTTTAACTTTCCAGCAAACAAGAGTTACAAAGAGAGAAAAGAAAAAGGAATCAAAAGACCCAAATATCAGCAACCATCCAGACTCCATCAATCACAATATCAATAATTCTCAAATGCCATTGATGAGGTATACATATCTGGTTTCCCCTTTAGTTTTTTTCTTAAATTTAGTTTTTATCATTCCAATGAGATTAATAAATGTGTATTGTTCGTAAGAACTATGCTAATTTTAAGGGGTGATCAAAAATTGAGACTGACCCATAAAAGTGGACACTTGGGAGCTGTAAAGATGGGTGAGTGTTCCATCCCAACATACGCACCTTTCACCAAGTATAACAGTCATGCCCAACAAGCTGGCTCATTGTTCCCTGCCCCAGACTGGTTGGAGATGGACTAGTTAAGCCCAACACCTATTAGGCCTGATCCTTCAGGGAAATGCCTTCCCAGCCCTAAAATTAGAGATTAATTTTGTTCTGTGTACCTATGTGAGCAATAATCATAACCGAGCATCTAATCCCAGTTATTCCCACAAGACAGAGTTAATGTCCAATAACGGCCTGTTTCTTTCTTAAATCCCATTGAGGTGGATTCTGACAGGAGCAAAGAATTCCAGACAGTTAATATTCTCTGAGAAAGGAAAAATAAAATAACTTTTGTAATTTAACTTTAAAACTTTCTATTATTCATTTAGTCTCCAGAAAAAGTGCTGGTTTGACAGCCCTGGGGAATGAGCTCTCTCTATATCCACAGAACAGGTATAGAGTACTGTGAACAGCAATAATGCAAAATGAACAGGTGTACTTGTGGCACCTTAGAGACTAACAAATTCATTTGAGCATAAGCTTTCGTGGGCTACAGCCTACTTCTTCGGATGCAAGTGGGCTGTAGCCCACAAAAGCTTATGCTCAAATAAATTTGTTAGTCTCTAAGGTGCCACAAGTACTCCTGTTCTTTTTGCGGATACAGACTAACACGGCTGCTACTCTGTAACCAGCAATAATGCAGGCTTCCCTGTGTTGCCCTGTCAGTGCACCTCAACCCTGACCTGGACGGTCCACCTCCAATGGTCAGACGGTAGTTCAGTCTCCTCTCTGCAGAAGCTACCAGTGACGGTATTAATTAGTGTTAAATGTAGTACTAGTTCCTGTAACAGATCCTTTTCCAATGGAAAATTGATGATCCAATTCATTTCATATAGGCCACCAGCCTTCGGATAATTACTTTTGGCCATTACTAGAGTTAGCTGAAACTCATTCTGAATCAGAACAAAAACAAAACCTTCAAAATATCCCACTTAAGTGAAATTTTGGGGGGAGGGGAATCATTTTGGGTCAATCATTCCAAGTCTGGCTTTATTTTATATTATGATATAATAATATAAAATAAATATCAAAATGCTTTTTAAAAAAGAAAAGTCAAAACAAAATTTCATCAAAACTGACACAATCCCACAGAAAGTTTCAGTTTCAACAAAACAGCATTTTCCAAGGGGGAAATGTTCCCTTAGAAAATTTAATCAGCTCTAGTCACTACCAACCTGGGTCAGATTTGAACTACAATGGCATTATATATATATCATAGTACCTCCAGAGATAGTATCTGCTGTTCACATACCCTCTTCTCTATGTTTTAGTTTTGATAGAGAATTTTTTGTTTTTGTTATTATTTTGGGAGATACCCATGTGTTTTCTCATTGCTGCTTTGTTTGAATAGATCCTTTGCAAAAGTCTCTGAGATACCTCTTAAGCTTTTACATACGTACACCCACTGATCAGAAGACTCCACTGTGATGCATTCTTTAAGCCTAACTGCTTGTTTGTATTATCTACTTGTTTGTATACCTCTATCATTAAAGAGCTGAGAGTTGACATCCTCTATTTCGTCTGTGCATGTTTAATGCTACCTTGAATAGATAGTCTGAGATGATCTCACTATTTTGCATTTATACCGGTATTATTTATGTTTGATACATAATAGAAGATGGCTTGTGTGAATGTGTAGTAAATTTTCCTCATTGTTTTACAGCCTTGCTGTGAAGAGCTGTTAGAACAGATTCACAATGGGCCCAACATTTCCATCAAGCAAATAGCATTCTCAACACCTGACAAATTGTGACACCATCTTCAGAATGACTGAATCAGAACAATGCTCCAGCTGCAACAATCAGATGGAGGAGGGGTAGAAGATGATACCCAGTCAGAGAGAAGCATAAACAAGGCATTGGGGTTGGGGGGAAAGACTGCCAACTCATGGACTTCCCTGTACAAGAGCCAGAAGATTTTCTAGTTCAGAGCTGCACTTTCTGCAGTAGTGTCAGTATGAAAGGAGGACTGAAATCCTGACACACTGTTGCATGACTTTTCTGAGACAGCAGTGTGCTTCTTCTGTTGGAGAAGAGTTAACTTCTTTTTCTCCCGCACCTCATGTGGATTAGCAGAAAACTGGGGCCATGGGCTCAAAGGAAAAAAAGCCCTGTCCCCTCTCTCTTTGTCACACACACACACACAAATGGACTTTTCTAAGCTCAAAAGTCATGCTGATAGATAGCCTTATCTGTAGTATTTGTTCACAGCTGGTACCATTCTTTCTGTACCCCAATCTCCTCTCAAATTTTCCCCTGTCCCACTGTTGCTTGTGTGAGCTCTCTGAGAGGGTAAGTATTGGGATTCCAACATTAACTGGCTGAAAATGCCTGAAAATCTGATCAGGGCCACAATGACGACTCCCTGTTGGTGCTTCTTTCTACGGCCTGACATTAGGAACATGTCTGAGCTTTCCTAGCACATCTCCTCATGCACCCTGTGTCCTGTAGGAGGCATGGACACAGGGTTTTCATTCAGAGAGATGTACAGTTGAAAAGTGGCAAAATGAGCATTGGTGACAGAAGGGCAATACCATCAGGTGGCTGCTTAACACTCTACACGAAAGGAGCTGGGCTCTTGTCCTGTCCCTAACAAACGAAATCCACTATTAAAAAGATGGCACCCTCTTGGAAGGCTCAGGAGAGAGAGAAGCCAATGGCTGAACAGAAATTAAATGATCCTCTCACTCCACTAACTTGGGGCTGAGACATATTTAGTGCATGATGGAAGGTTACATGGCTGCTATCTGTGGTGCTCCTTTCTTGTGAACAAACAGAGGCCCTCAGCTTCTAGGGTGTATCAACACAGCACCCTTCATAAGCACAAGACTGACTCTTTTTTTCCCCTCTAACATTATGTTATTAGTTATCATTACATCAGAGGAGAAAGAAGTACACAACCCCAATAACAACAAGGAGTCTGGTAGCACCTTAAAGACTAACAGATTTATTTGGGCATAAGCTTTCGTGGGTAAAAACCTCACTTCTTCGGATAGAATTAATGACAAAAGCATTTAGATAACAACACCTGTTCCTTCATCTCCTTCAAAATCTCTAGGTCCAGAATGCAAAATGGCAGAGGAGAGGGTAAGCAGGAGGGGGAAGAAAGGAGCCAGCACTGAGGGCTTCAATGGCTATGGGTTTCTCTTTTTCTGCACTCAGTTTTTATGGCTGCATTACTTTAATTCAATACAACGTCAGATTTTAACAAAAACATTGAGCACAAAACCTCCCTCAGAAAGGTGGGAATTGCAAAGCTAAGCAGCCATTGACTGACAGGTTGATGGTGTTTTCATAATCCTATCAAAGCAGATGACAGAACCACATTTCGCTGTCTTCCTCTTCCACTCTGGGGAAAGGAGAAGGGACAGCATGATCAGTGAGAGAGATTAGTGGAGGCTTTTCCCTAAACTTCATTGCTACCTGATCTCTGGCACCTTCCCTAGATTTGAAATGAGAAATTGCAATGAACAGCTTGGAGCCTAATGCACCACTTGGAACTGAATTGACTAAATCTTGTTTATCTGGATGACCATACTGTCAAAATAAAAACAGCTGAACGTGCACTAGAAATCTCTCCTGTCTATGAAGAACAATCAGCAAACTCATCAGAGGTCTCAGTCTAAAAATGTATAGGGCACAATGTAATTACAAAGGAATAGAAATTGACTTAAAAAAAAAGAGAAAAGCCATGCATGAGTCTTATGTGAAACAGACATCCTAGCTGGAGAGCACACACTCCAGGCTAGATTGTGCCCTGCACTGGACAATACAGGTGCATGACAGAAAGAAAAGAAGACACAAGAAGCTGTCTCCAGCTTCAGACCATGCACTTCAGCCTGATGGAATGTAACTGGGAAGCAGAGGTGCAGCTCTTGGTTAGTGTCATTGGGGCACCAGTCTCCCCAAAGGGGCGAAGCAAGGGCAAGGCCATGGACTTGGTCATGAGCCAGCAGAGCTGAGCCCACTCGCTGGTAGTACATGGCTGCATCCTGGCCAGAAGGTGGTGGAACTTCTCCCCCAGTATACACTCCCCTCCAGAGCCCAAGGAGGAATTCTGAGCCAGCCACAATTCCTCCAGCTGCATAGCTTCCCCACGTTCCCCTCTAAAGGGGGCTTAAAACCACAGCATACTCCTCAGTGTACAATTGTTTCCCCCCACTTTTGAAGACAACCACTTGGGAGACTGGAAAGCTCAAGGAACTGATAGTGAGGGAAGAGGACTTTCACCTCTAGGTCATTGGTTTGATCACAGACCACATCAACTGTGTCTGAACATGATCAGTTAGTTGCTTGATGGCCTATGTGAAATGAATTACTGGTCCCAATCCAGCTTCTAATGGACCCAGTATTACAGCTGACACCAACTATCCCTCAACCCCCATTTCAGTCTAGTCAGTTCTTGATCTCTCTTGCTTAGACATGGAAACTGAGTAGCCCTCTCCCCACTGCCGACAGTGGTGCAGACAATCACACACACACATTGTGCATAGTGCATACCATTGGCAATGGTGCCAAGACATCAGTGTTGGACCCTCCTAGTGCAAGAGCTCGCCCCAAAGAAGTGGTGAGAAGCAGCGCTGGCAGCATCACTGCCCACCCACATTTGGCCCCTGCAGTCCCTCCATCATGATGTGGGGCAGCCCCTTCGGGGCCAAATCTGAGTGGGCAGTGGGGTAGCTAGCACTGCTCCGCCTTGCCACAGCCATGGGGACAGTTCCTGTACCAGGGCTCCCCACCACCACCAAGGGGCCTGCCTGGCCTCACCCCACTTCTAGCAGGACTCACTCAGTGACAGCTTCAAGACCTCTGCTACAAGTATGGAGCGCTGTGGTGAGTGCCTCTATGGGGGAGCCCTCCGGGAAAGGGGCAGCAGGAAGGCCTGCGGCATACCATGTGAAAAATTTCTGGGGGCACCCCGACTTGCCATATGATGAAATGATTAGTCATCTTAGCAATATGATGACCTACATCACGGAAACATGAAATGAAAGACAGGTAGCTGTTCCAGATATCCAGGGCCAAAAATAGCCCATCAAGACTCCCTATAGCACCAAACGAGAATAAGCATGATGTTCAAATTGCTATCCTGACTGGCCTATTATTTGCTTGTAATATGGATCCTGGTTGCAATATGACACAGGATTCTCTGCACTGATGGTTTCCAGCACTCCCCACCAACAGCTTTATGAAAGGGCGATTTTTCTGTGGGAGGGAGAGGGACAGATTTTTCTCATGCTGATCGGGGAACTCCAAAATCAGGCTCTCTCATCCGCCTTTTACAAATAAGGTGCCTATGCCAATTTGTGATCACTGCAACATATCCTGTCTTTTTAGGACTTAAGGAGTTCCATAACTGCAAACATATCATGGTGGGGGGAAAAACAGCTTATGCTGAGCTTCCTGACAGTAAAGCCACCGAGCAGCACAGAACTATCAAGCCTATGCCAGCCACAGGAGACAGGAAGAAGCTGATCTCAAGCAGGTTGAATAACAAATATAGCCATTCACTATGGAATGTGAAGTGCAATACGTGTACACATGTGTGTTCTTCATCCACGTCTCCACTGCCATGCAACTCGAGGAACACCACACCGTGTGCAGAGCATAGCTGTTCTGGTAACCATCGGAATGCAGCAGGAAGGACAACGGCAGATTCCAGGTAAGCAGAGCAACAAGCCAGGGAAGGAAACAGTGAGAAGTACAGTGGCAGAGAGAAAGAGACAGAGGGGTGGTAGTCAGGGAGAAGGGAGGGCACTGAGAAATTAAATTTTCTATCATGATAAAAAAATTGCCAGAAACAAAAATTAAATAAAACTATTCAACCCAAAGCAAAATATATTGGCCTGGAAGAAAGAGTGACAGCTGAATCTGCTGGCTACCTGCAGAGGCAAAAGGAAAAATAAAACATGGCTTTCCTCTGATCTGACACAAAGCCCAGTGCTCCTGAAGATTCAGGCTGCTTGGGCACTGCTGACTCCTTCGTCAATGTCACTTTAAATCATATAAAGGCCTGAAGGTGACTTCAAAACCACAGTGGGGTTCGAAGTCCTGTGAGTCTGAGCAGCAGAAATTACACAGGTACTGTATGAGAAACATCCCTCCAGGTAAAGGTATCAAAGGCACTTTTCCTTTGCTTCCAGGCTGCGTGGGTTTGTACATAGCCCCTGCATTTCACTTTGTGTTTCAGAGTCCAATAGCCCTCAAAACTCACAATGAAACTTGTCCACATCTGTGGAGTTTAACTTAGGTTTGTGGGGAAGCCATGGGGCTTAACTAGAGTAAATGGTGGATTCTCTGTAACTGAAGTCTTTACATCAAGATTTGAGGACTTCCATAACTCAGCCAGAGGTTATAAGCATATTGGAGCAGTGGGTAGGTGAGGTTCTGTGGCCTGCGATATGCAGGAGGTCAGATTAAATGATCATGATGGTCCCTTCTGGCCTTAAAGTCAAAGTCTATGACTCTTAGTCTCCTTGCGTGTCGACTCAAAACTATAACTCAGCCTAAAATCTGCAAAAGCTGAGGGCCTGACCCTGCAAGCTCCCCACACAAGGAACCCCACTGACATCAGTAGGAGAGATCCACACTCAGAAACCTCATAGGATGCAGTCCTTAGTTTGTAATGAAATCCAGTGGGTTTTCGCAACAAAAAGTTTTACACAGACATACTCATGGGATCGTTTGGTAATTAGATAAGAGCATAAGAACTACCCCCATTACCACCCTCAAAGGAAACTCATTAGCAGGCTAATGAAATAAAGTAATGATACAGTATCGTGATGAGAATGCTTCTCTGACATCTTTTTATGCTAAGAAGCTTGAAAGCCATTTCATTTTCTCTCTCTTCCCCAGCCCCCAGAGTCGTCCCAGCACCCTGGAGAGCATGATAAAACAGCATAAGGGACCAGTTTCTAAACATAGTGGGATTCTAAGTGGCACAACTCTCATCAGCTTTGATGGGATATGTGCAGTTCAACCTTCCCCTACCACGCACCACTCTGAAAGTGTACCCCAAAGGGTCAAATTCCCATATGGCATACAATTTGGAAAGGACTATCGGGCCATCAGAACATGTGATTTCATTCCACCTTTCAGAAAAGCCAAATGCTGGAGCACTTGTTTGGGGAGTGAAGGAACATCACATAAAAAGCATGGTGTCTTTCACAAGCAAAAGATTTACACACAAAGTTGTTTTTAATACCACAAGTTCTTCTGTTTCTCCTTGTGAGGACTAAACATGTCCCAGACAGAGCTTCCCTGCTCACTCCTCTTACACACGGTGACTAGCATAGCCTGTTTCACACCCACACAGCACACTCATAATCCTGGCAGTGAAAAGGTGGCATGATTTTTAAGGGCATATCCACTTCTCAAATTGATGGGGGTGACGTTGAGAAGGTTCTCACCTCCTTGCCCTTCCGTGAGATGAGCCCAAGGTCTCCACTCCCAACTCCTGCCAGTCAAGTGTTTCCCAAGAAAACCAGAAATAGAGCTCATGTCTCCCAAATGAGGTTCCCACCACTGGATAAATGCCCCATCCCACCAATACGGTTTTTAAAATGGATCCATGCTGTCAAACCCAGCTCTGTTCTAGGGTCATCGACCACTATCTCCTGTGCAATTACACACTGTTTTTATGTGAATTCAGTGCTGGTGAAATGTGCATGACTGGCAGCCCAAAAGATTGAAATCCTGTAAGTACTCGTGCCCTGTATTCCTTCACACAGGTATAGGATGGGAAATGGTGGGGGAAGTTATCATGCTTCATCCGACCCAACTCTATTCCCATTCAATCCTGGGCCTTGCAGATGAAGCTATTAGCAAGGGCAGCCTTTTCATTGAGATGGTCTTTTCCATCTCTATCTTCTGTTATTTATGAGTCATCTCACACAACCCACCAAACAGCCTTTGGACAGCAATGGCTTCTGCCATTACCAGCCTGAGCTGGCTTTGAGCTGGTAGCCAGGAGACAAGAAGTTTTGGATCTCATTACCAATCCCAACAGCTCATCCCCAATTCACAATTCTGAGACCCTGTGGCCTTCCCAGAAATGTCACGCCGAGCACACCAGAGCAGTGTCAGAGTCCATCTCAGTGTCTAAAGCCACCCTCCTTTTATCAAGAAAATAATAGCACAATAACCAATGATCATGAATTCCGGATATCCAGTTAGGAAGTATTTAATAAAGCTGCTCGTTCTTAACTTTCACAGTGAGTCATCTTAGTGAAATCTGGGACACTACATGCTACCCAATGGTGGCCAGCAGCTAATGTAGTTCTTTAAAAATGAACTGCCACAATCATTCAACATGCAAATAATTTGAAGCCCAAAATTTGAAAATGTGCACGCCACTAATGAGATGAAGTGATAATGTTCTTGCACCTGCCTGCCCTCTGACTCTCCCCCTCCCACATTTTTTCTGAAAGTCGCTGTCTTGATTCTCTTATTTCCTTTTGAAGTGAAGGAACACTTTTGTAGTTAAAGGCATATGATTAAGAATCAGGGCTCTAGGTTCTATTCCCAGTTTTGTCACAGACTTTGTGTGTGACCTTGAGCAAGTCACTTTATCCTTCTGTGTCTCAGTTTTTCCCATTTATAAAATGGGGGATAATACTTCCCTATCACAGAGAGATTTTTGTACAGCTTAATGAATTATTTTTAAAGCTTTTTGAGGACCTTGGGTGGAGCGTGACAGAGAAATGTTAACTTTTGAGGCTTGTCAAAGTGAGGGACCAATCATACCTGGAGCAAGCCGGTATGACAAATATAGCACAGGGGTTCCCCCCCCCCCGCCCCCCAATGAAACTCTTTCATTGCACCCAAAGTCCTGATCCACCACACTGCCTGATAATCCACTTATGGGCCTCTCCTCAGCAGAGACCTCCAAGAGTACAAAATTGCATGATTGTTTTGTAATATGAGCAAATCTTCACTGGCAGCAAGGATAAGAATCCGTAACAATCTTCCCAACTCTGTCCCCAAAAAATGCTACATTTCATATAAAACCAGAAGGCAAAACCAGGTTTCAAGAGGACAACAGACCAGCACATGAACTCACTGAAATTTCTCATCTTTCTTGTTTGATAACATATAGGCATAGCTAGACTAGGGTTACCATATTTTGTGCCTCCTAATGGAGGACACTCCGGGGGCCCCAGCCCCGCCCACGCCCCAACTCCGCCCACGCCCCCGCCCCAACTCCGCCCCCTCCCAAAGTCTCCGCCCCCTCCCCTGCTTGAAGCCTGAAGCAGGTAAGGGGGAGGGGAGGAGGCGCGGCCCAGGCTGGCCCCCGGCGGCTCCAGCCTGGGTCGGCTCGGGCCCTGGCCGACCACCCCCGGCGCACCCCCCGGCTCCCGGCTCCCAGCCCCGCGGGCCGGCTCCCCGACCCCCGGCTCGGCTCCCAGCCCCGCGGGCCGGCTCTCGGCTCCCCGACCCCGGCCCGGTTCCCAGCCCCGCCGGCCGGCTCCCGGCTCCTCGACCCCGGCCCGGCTCCCAGCCCCGCCGGCCAGCTCCCGGCTCCCCGACCCCAGCTCGGCCCCCGGCCCCCCCCCCCCGGCTCTGCCCCCAGCCCCCCC